>NW_015090864.1:3349737-3497619 GCF_001431845.1 Calidris pugnax
AGGGAGGGAGGGAGGGAAGGAGGGTGGGGGGACGCCCCGCCACCGCAGGGAAGGCGCTCGGTCTGCGTTCTGTGCCCCGGCCCTCAGGTCCCGACCGCCCCCGGGGCTCTCAGAGACCCCGACCGGGGACGGTTATCCGCGCCCTCGCAGGTCCCACTTGATCCCAGGTGCTGGGGCGTCCGTCCCGGTGGCCGTTACCCCCTCCCTCACCGGTCCCGGCTGATCCCACGTGCTGAGGGGTCCGTCCCGGGGGCCATTGCCCCCTCCCTCACCGGTCCTACTTAATCCCAGGTGCTGACAGAGCCCGTCCGGGGGCCATCACCTGCTCTCTCACCGGTCCCACTTGATCCCAAGTGCTGAGGGATCTGTCTCGGGGGCCATTACCCCCTCTTTCACCGGTCCCACTTGATCCCAGGTGCTGAGAGGTCCGTCCCGGGGACCATTACCCCCTCCCTCACCGGTCCCGGCTCATCCCACGTGCTGAGAGGTCCGTCCCGGAGGCCATTACCCCCTCCCTCACCGGTCCTACTTGATCCCAGGTGCTGAGGGGTCCGTCCCGCCGACCAAGCCGTTACCCACTCCCTCACCGGTCCCACTTGATCCCAGGTGCTGAGGGATCCGTCCCGGTGGCCGTTACCCCCTCCCTCACCGGTCCCGGCTGATCCCAGGTGCTGACAGAGCCCGTCCGGGGGCCATCACCTGCTCCCTCGCAGGTCCCACTTGATCCCACGTGCTGAGGGATCCATCCCGGGGGCCATTACCCACTCCCTCACCGGTCCCAGCTGATCCCAGGTGTTGAGGGGTCTGTCCCGCCAACCGAGCCATTACCCGCTCCCTCACAGGTCCCACCGGCCCCCGGGCGCTGACAGACCTGCTCCGGGCAGCTGTTACCCGCTCCCCCTCACAGGTCCCGACTGTCCTCGGCTGCTGACAGACCCCGTCCGGGGGCCATTAGCCGCTCCTTCACAGGTCCTGCCTGTCCCTGCGTGTTGGGGGATCCGTCCCAGGGGCCATCACCTGCTCCCTCACAGGTCCCACCGGCTTCCCGGGCTCTGACAAACCCCGTCCGGGGGCCATTACCTCACAGGTCCCGCCTGATCCTGGGTGATGGGGGATCCATCCCGGTGGCTGTTACCTGCTCCCTCACAGGTCCCACCTGCCGGCAGGTGCTGAGGGACCCCATCTGGGGACCCTTTTTTGCTCCCTCACAGGTCCTGCTTATCTGCAGGCGCTGGCAGACCCCGTCCTGGTGGCTGTTACCTGCTCCCTTACGGGGCCCACCTGTCCCTGGGGTGCTGACAGACCCCATCCGGGGGCCATTACCTGCTCCCTCACAGGTCCCACCCATCTCCATTGGCAGACCCTGTCCAGGGACAGTTTTCCCCTCCCTCACAGAACCTGCCTGTCCCTGGTTGCTGACAGACCCCGTCCCGGTGGCTGTTACCTGCTCCCTTACGGGGCCCACCTGTCCCTGGGGTGCTGACAGACCCCATCCGGGGGCCATTACCTGCTCCCTCACAGGTCCTGCCCATCTCCAGGTGCTGAAACACCCCATGGCCGCTCACTTCTGGGTCCCCTCAGAGCCCCCGGGCTGAACCATGGCCCTTCTTGGTCCCCTCTGTGAAGCAGCTACATCCCCATCCCCTTTTCTTTATGGAAAATGTCATTTTTGACATTCTGACATGACAGCTCCCTGTCCCAGAGGAAGGGGGTTCTCCTGCTGCTGCCGGTTCATCAGGGCAGTGGGTGGCCATGGCTGGTGCCTGTTGTCCCCAGCCTCTTGCCCTGGTGCCTCTCCTCGCAGCATCAGTCGCTCTTTCACCTCAGGGATCAGCAGACATGGGCAAGGGACAGCCCACGCATCCATCCGAGAGTTTGCTCTGAATTTCTCTTGAGTGATATGTAAGAGAGGCTTTTCCTCCTGGTCCTTCATCACAAGCTTCCCTCCCGGTGATGCTGGGATGAGCTGGAGATAAGATCAGCTTGTGTCAGGCTGGACTTAAAACAGCTCTCCCAGCCCACACTCCTAAGTCAGACTGACTTCTTTGGTGGCTCGTTTGTTTTAAGTGATAGTTTTAAGTGTGGTGATTGATACTTGCAAAACAAGTGTGAGAGATTAAGCCAGAGGTACATTGATCTTGCGCAGAATTCGTAAAGACTGTTCCCACAGCATTAAAAAAGTGGCAGTGATATTTCTGGACTGTAGTGTAATTGGCTCATCTTTAACATTTCCTTAGATACAGAAAGAAAATCTGTTCTAGTGCCTTATGTTCTGTCTTTTTTTTTTTTTTTTCCCTATCTAATTTACAAAGAAAGATAGAGGGAAGCCAGGTCAGGAAAAGCAACGAGCTCCATAGGCAAGCAACAATTTAATCTTAAAAGCTTTGCAGAAGCTTTCTTAGAGGACAGAGAATATTTTCTCAGCTCCACCAGTGTCTTTTTTTCCCTGTCAGAGACCATCACACATGGAATCAGAATGGTGTGGGTCTACACACTTGGTGTTTTCAATCCTAAACCAGTTCTTCCTAACCTTTGTTTCTTAGTCCCTCTTCTCCTCCAGGCTGTGTTTTCCCTTACTGATTTATTTTGGTCCATAAAAACATTTTCATTTTGTGTTTAGTGAGGGGAACTTCTTGCCAGTGAGGTTATCAAAAGTACCCAGGTGCCACGAGCAGCCAGACTAATTCTTTTTGAAGGAATAAAAAAATGTCATGCACTTCCTCTCTAGATGTAATCTATGGGCGATTTTCCTGTCCCCTTGTAACTTTGCATTTGAATTATTTCTGTACATTTTGATAGTTAAATAGTTTGATATTTTGATGTTTAAAAACAAAACAGCTGCCTTGAAAGAAAGATAAGAAGAAAAAAAAAGTAGCACAGATTAAGAACCAAAAAACGTTTAGTCTGAGTGAAATGTGCTTTTGGAGTGTATTCTGAGTGGGTTTACATAGAGGAGCTTGTTTGGATGTAGCGTAATTGTGTCTGATGGAGACACGCGGTATGTGGAAATAACGTGTTGGAAGAGGATCTTCAACCTCATGTATGGAACAGCTCTTGCTGCTGCAGTTGTAGCAGAAGCAGAGATTTTCCTGTTCTTCTTGGGGGGGCGTGTTTTCATCCCTGAACGTTGTTGGTAAATCTGTATCTCTGCTTCACAGCTGGGCGAAACTTTGCACCGAAGAAGCTTAAGAGCGATGTTTTAAAACTTTGGCTCCAGTCCAAAGCTCTTAAGTTCCTGTTTAACTGGAAAACACTTGAAAGTTGACTTAAAGTCAATGGCTCTATTCACATTTGTGGATTTGAGAAAAGGCATAGCTGCTTGTGGGAGCAGGCTCCTGACGTGATTAAGGAAGCTTAGGTTTTCGCAGCAGCTGAGCAATTGTGTTTCATGGGAACTGCAGGTTTGCAACACTTATGAAATGAGGCAACTTTCTGGGACAGAATTAGATCTGCCACGTGAAAATGCTGGTGCAAATGACCTGTCAGATTGCACAGGGCTGGTCAGCGAAAGGGTGAAGACTTGCACAGCAGGCTCTGAGATTTATGTTCTCTTAAAGGGTTCCTGTACATATGATACACTGGAATATGCGTTTACTTGAATGTGAAAAACAAACAAACAAACCATAAACCAAAGGCAAATGAATCTTTTGACATTTTGATATAGTCCTTGCTGAGTTCATGTAATTTGGAGGAGGGGGGATTGTTCGTCAAAAACAAAAGACTATAATTCTTATGCTCTCCCAAAGCTGTTAAAAACAGCCAGAGCAGTTTGAGTGTATCAGCCAGTGGTGACAAGTTAAATAATATTCCTGGTCTGGGACTGCCAAAATTCAGTCCAACTGTGAATTAATGCAGCATAAACATCTCATCATGAGAAGCCTTTCCTGGTGTAGTACTTCAGCAGGATTTAAGTCTGTAGCCATCTTGTGGTAATTACTGGATGTTTGAAGGAGACAGTTGTACGCAAGGAAGAAGGGCTGATGTTGGCCAACTGGTAGTTTTGCCGTGAAACACTTCAGTGACATTCATAGCTGCCCTCAGATAGAAAGCAAGCAGCCTTTAGCTTTTGTTCATATAAGGCATCCACTTACATGTTATTCTTCTGTCAGGAGCGGAGGAGAAATAATAATTAAGTCCTCTAAACTCCATGGCCTTCATATTGCAAAGCAGAGCGTGGCTGTGCCAGCCCTGCTTCTCCCACCCCTCTTCTGAAGCTGGTGGAGAGAGACAGCACAGGGGTCTCATTGCAGACTATATCCCTACTAGTACATCAAGATTGCCAGGACAGCTCTTCAGCCTCCAGGCCAAATGCCAGAGAGTGGCTTCTGCCCATCCTATTAAGCTCCTTCAGCTTCTAAAATGGGGAGAGGGTTTGCAAAGTGCCCGTTGAGAATGGTCCACGGCGCAGCCCAACTCCCAGACCATTCCCGGGAACTGTTTGAGATACCGCTAGATTGCCTGGGGCAAAAATGCAGCCAGGAACCATTCTAAAAATTTAACAGTATAAGTGATTAAGTACTTAAAAGAGACCTTTGCACTCCTTGATTTATTAGCTTAGATGGTGTATGCTGTACTCCCATTGCTCAATGAGTGCCCGAGGGAGGCATTTTCCTCTGAGGCAAGCTCTTCTTTGCTTTTGAGTTCAGCAATCAGCTTGCTTTGTGTTAGAGATTACGGCGTGATCCTGCTGGTGATGTGATGATCTGAGAGATTCACAAGGGGAAAAACAGGGTGGTGGAAATATCAGCTTTTTAAGGAAGTGTCTTTCTGTTTTCTTTTTGTTTTCATTTTGCCCTATATATTAGGAAACCAAATATTCTGAAAATATTATATTAGAACAATATTTGCACATTTATGGATTTTTTTAATAGCTCTGTCCATTTTATTTTTTGGGGGGAGGGGAGGGTTGGGAGGTAAGAAAACGTGGGTGGCAAAAACAGGCTACACACACCGGTGAATTTGATCCTTTTTGGTTTATGTCACTTTTAGGTGTGTGGCACTGCAAAGGAAGCTTTGAGGAAACCCAAGGAGGAGGCTTTGGGGAAAAGCTGATTTACTTTAGATTAAAATTTTATCCAGGGATAAAATTTATTTCTGCAGGGATTTCCTTTCCTGCTCTGTGTCTATAAATTGAAACGGACAGATCAAATCTTGATCGCGCACACGTCCTTCTTTCTTTTAACCCACACTAGGCTTCATCCCCAATGTAGTCTCTTCTCCTTTGAAGCGCAAACCTTGGTCCTTGGATGTGGAGCTGGAGCTGTCCAGCGAGACACACGGCTCCTCCTCGCCCCCCGGAGATGCACAGTGACACCTATCAAAGCACTGCATAGACATCGTCTTTGCCTCCTTATCCTTATTTTCATAACAACCAGCCCTGACAACTTTGCAATTCCTGCTGGTTTACTTTACCAAACTCTTTCTTCATACAGAATTACTTTCTTTTACTGTTGACCCTTTTTATTTTATCTTAATAGCTTTGAAAATAACTATATTTGATTTGAGGTCATAAGTGTTGGGTAAAAGCTTTGTGTGTTTTAGTTTTTTTTCTCTGAAGAGCTGGATAAATTTTTCCACAGCCCTTACTAAAAAAAGACAAATAGAAACTAGTCATTGTGATCAGTCAGCTAACAAGTCCTGTTCTTCAGATGGATGGCTGCTTGAATTCATAGAATCATAGAATGGGTTCTAACAAGTCGTGTTCTTCAGATGGATGGCTGCTTGAATTCATAGAATCATAGAATGGGTTGGGTTGGAAGGGATCTTAAAGTTCATTGAATTCCAACCTCCCTGCCCTGGGCAGGGACACCTCCCACCAGACCAGGTTGCTCCAAGCCCCATCCAGCCTGGCCTTGAACACCTCCAGGGATGGGGCATCCACAACTTCTCCGGGCAACCTGTTCCAGTGTCTCACCACCCTCACAGGAAAGAATTTCTTCCTAATATATAATCTAAATCTCCCCTATTTCCATTTAAAATCATTATCCCTTGTTCTATCACTTCACTCCCTGATGAAGAGTCCATCCCCATCTCTCCTATAGACCCCCTTTACGTATTGGAAGGCTGCTATAAGGTCTCCTCGTAGGCTTCTCCAATTCCATCAATCGTGTCCAAATGTATGAAAATTTCATTTCCAGTTTCTGGAAAATGAAATGCATGGAGGCTTCTCCAATTCCATCAATTGTGTCCAAATGTATGAAAACTTCATTTCCAGTTTCTGGAAAATGAAATGCATGGAATGCATAGTGTGTTGTGCTGTCCTCAGTACCGATCATTTCTCTGGATCTGGGATCATTTGGATTTGGCTCTCACAAGCAGAAGCATCTCCGGCTCTGCATGGTCTTGACAAAGGCTGTGCTTTTGGGAAGTGCTGTGGTGGGGATGGTGGCGTTCCGAGAAGGTCAGTTCACAGAGGTGGGTTTTGACATCCTGTCCTGACCTCCAGCTTATGAGCACCTCATTCCTGCACGAGTGAGCCCACGGTGGGAGTTGGGTGCTGGGAGCGTGCTGCTCCTGCCCCCTCACGTCTTGTTCCCCAGGCTGACAGCTCTATTGTGGAGCTAAATGGGTGGAGAACTTGGAAGCTGTCCTTCTCTGGGGCTGATCAATTTAACGGCATGTGTTTGTACAGAAACGCGGCTTGTTTTTACTAAATAAGAAAGAAAATCCATTTGGTATTTCAAGAGCTGAAAAGTACTTCTTCAACGAGGCTGTAAGAAAGTGAAACTAATTAAAGCTCTATAAACTTTTGCGTAATCCTGGCTGAATAACTATCCACTCTGGGTTGTGTATGCCGGGAAAGTAAATAGTGAGCAATGCAGATGGAGATTAAAATACATTAGCTGTCCTCACTGCAATGTTAAACCCTTGCCCTGGTAATAGTAGCTGAAGTGCCAGAGAACTGGAAAGGAGCCACCTGCCTCTGAGGGCTCTGGGATAATCTCTCTTGCTGCTACCCACGTTCCTGGGACGTGGGAGGCTTTCGGATCGCCTTGGTTTCGGGAGCGCTGTCCTCTAGCAGGGGTGGCTTTTCCAGTGGAAAGGAAGGAGGAAAGGAGGGGAAAGTGAATAAAAGGAAGTGTGCTGATGAGTCCAAACAGGTTGCCTGCGGGGCTGCCAGCCAGGCGTCTCAGCACACGGACTGAAGTACTGATTCCCTTTGAGTGGCAGTAGCAGACTCCCACAGCCCAGACAGAGCTTGGGTTTCAGGAGCCTGATGCCAGCAGCAGCAAGAGTTATGGCCCGTGAGCCAGCACTAGTGGCCCTACTTTGTAGTGTGGCCATCACAGGCGTAACCTTTGTGCTTCCTCAGTTCCAGGTCCCAGGGGAGCATCACGCTCCTGCTTTTTCCTTGTTTTAGGGATGAGGATGTCCAGGGACTGGACTGCTCCTTCTGTTGTCGATTGACTCTTTCAAAGCAGAAAGGAAGGCCAAGGTTATCCCTCTGGTGACAAGAATGATGTCTCGGAGCACAGGACAGGGTTTCGAATAGGTGAGCTCCAAATCAGGTGGAGCTGCCTCATGTCCCAACTGCTGGGAGATCACCTACTTAGTTCATCTTGAACTTGAGAGACCTTCCTAGGTGGTCTCTCAAGTTCAAGGGTGGGAAAGACCCTTTCTTTCTCAAAACAACTGTCTTTCCATGAATAATTTCAAGTCTTGTCAGACTTTCAGTATTTCTTTTGGACATTTAAAAAAAAAGTTTAAAGGAAAGTTCTATGATTAAATATAAAAATAATTTTAAAATACCTTTTCATAGTATTTGGCATAATATTTTAATTATGATGATGCAAACAGAATATGAAATATTAGAAACATGAGTAAAAAAACAGCCTCAAAGCCTCTAGATTTGCTGTTTTGTGTTCAAGATACAGTCTGTAAACTGTTAATTACAGCATTATCAGTAGAAAGGGTTTGGGAGTAACTGTTATCTATTATTCTTTTTACCGTAGGGACTATATGTCCCTATGTCAAGGAATAAAAAATAATTTATGCTGGAAGGGACTGCTAGAGGTCTCTTGACCAGCCTCCTTCTCAAAGCAGGGCCAATTCCAAAACCAGGTCATGTTGCTCAGTGCCTCACCCAGTTTGTTGTGAAAATCTGCAAAGGTGGAGATTTCACAACATCTCTGAATCTCTTTTCACAACATCTCTGAACCTCTTTTCCAATGCTCAGTCATGGTCATGTTGTCATAGTGCATAGTTTTTTCTTCACGTCCTGTGAGATTTTCTCTTGCTGTAACTTGTGGATGATGCCTGCCTTTTGTCCTTTTGCTGTCAACTTCTGAGAAAAGTCTGATTCCTCTGTAATTCCCCTTCAGGTAGGTCAGTTGTTAGACCTTCTTTTGTTCCAGTCTTGGAGTTAAATTTCACTGTAATGTGTGCTTTTCGAATAATAAAGGTGGGCTCCAGCCCAAGAGTTAGCCGTTTAAGGAAGATGAAATGAATGGAGAGAAAGAGAATGAAGAATGAGTCAGCGAGGTGACGCTGGTCATCCTGGCCATCAGCAGTGAACTAGCTGAAGTCTTGGGCCAAGTCTGACTCCTCTGTGATTCCCCTTCAGGTGGGTCAGTTGTTAGACCTTCTTTTGTTCCAGTCTTGGAGTTAAATTTCACTGTAATGTGTGCTTTTCGAATAATAAAGGTGGGCTCCAGCCCAAGAGTTAGCTGTTTAAGGAAGATGAAATGAATGGAGAGAAAGAGAATGAAGAATGAGCCAGTGAGATGACGCTGGTCATCCTGGTCACCAGCAGTGAACTAGCTGAAGTCTTGGGCCAAAGGAATATTTTACGGAGGGTATAGAGCTACCATTGCTGACATTCCAGGGAAAGCAGGTATCACTAGCTGATTAAAGTCTTGATCCAGAATAGGAGATGGGATTTTACCTTTTTTAGATGGGAGCATACTGGCAGAGACCTGAAAAACAAAGCTTAGGAGCTCACATTTGATGAGCTAGAATTGGGAGAGGCTCTGAAGGGAAGGTCCCAAAATATAGTGGCAGTGTGATGGTGATGGATGGGTGAATGATCTTTGCAGAGACTGTTCAGGTAGATAAGAGTTCTCCTGGGAGAAGCAGCTGAGATACTGGCATTTGTTTGGGTAAATGTGACTTTTAAACTTGAGCTACCCTGGATTCGCCTGTGTGTTTTGTTTCCAGTGCATACATCACCTCATCCTAAAGCATATTTAAAAGCAAAAGTGATGGGTTGTTGCTTGTTCTGGATTCCCTGTGTGTTTTGTTTCCAGTGCATAAATCACCTCGTCCTAAAGCATATTTAAAAGCAAAAGTGATGGGTTGTTGCTTGTTAGTGCTTCCTTCTTCCTCTGAGTATTAAGGAGCCTAAAGCAATGCCTTCTGAAATATCTGAGTGAGGTGGATCCCATTTGAGCTGCAGAGGAGATTGATAGTAATGTGAATTGGGAGGAAAGAGTAGAGAAGAATTAGTGATGGGTTTGGTGTAAAAAGCTAGGAAAAGGGCAGATACAATGGCAGGACTAGGATTTACTAGGCTGTAAAGGGCTTGCTCCCCTTCCAAATTCTGAATATGATATCCACAGATATGAGTATCGAAGAACAAAACTCTTCAAGGGTATGAAATTGAAAAATCTTTCCATTAAATAATTTGATTGTAGCCTGTGGTTCAAATGCCGTTTAATATCTCAAGTTGCTTTTGGAGGCCATGGAGAGTTGGTGGGATGAGTCCAGCTCATGGGTGGCCTTAAATGGTTTTGCTTTGTATGCTGTGCCTCAGAAAGTCACTTAGCACATGCATGGCTTTCAGTGGGTGAAGAACCTCCCCTCCCCACCCTTATTCAGCAGAGCACACAGGCAGATGCTGAATGGAGGCAGATCTCCAAGTTTCAAAGACAACAGCGAAGTTCAGTGATGGGCTCAGTGTAGCAGATGCTTGAGGTTTTTTTTTTTATTTATTTCTGAATAAAGGTGAATTTAATTTCATGCTTAGAACTGAGCACATTTTTAGTTGCTTTATTGAACTGAGGTCCTACTTCCCGTTCCACGCAGACTTAGGGTCTCTGTCTCCAGACTTCCTGGAAGATGTGCAGAATACATGCTGGCATCTAAGATCATAGAGCAATGTCTCTTGGATGGTTTGGGGCTCACTATCTAGTAATGCTCTTTTATCCAGCTGCTCGGATTAACTTAGAGACAAGTAAGGACAGAGAGCTGAAAGAGCTGAAGGATGACTTGAAAAGGAGACTGTTTTTCTCGAACTGTGCTAGCAATCTTTCCTTTTGCTGTAACCTTAGCTGGCTCAGGTTTCAGGTTGCAGGTTCCTGTGAAAACTTGTATTTAGACCTTCTATCCCAAATGGAAATTATTTTTCTGGTGAAGCAGAGCCAAACGATTGTATACTGCCAAATGCCGCTGCACGAGCAAAGTTAAGTTACTGAGTTGAGAAAGGCCAAAGATATCTTAAAGCAGAGGAGTGACCTTTTTTGGTTCTTTAACAAGCAAAGTATTTCCACCATGCTGGCTCTCTCAGCACTGTCCTTTAATAAGCATCTCTTTCGCATACATCTTGTGTATGAAGTAACCACAGGACAGTAAATATAAATCCATCCTGGCCACAGAAAAGACTGCCTTCCCCTCCTCTCCTAGGCTGTTCTCGGTTTTCCTCTTAAAATAGCATTTGTCACTCTCCTGGTTGTGCAGATTCCTTCAGGTGATTAGCAGTTAGCAAATATCCTGGCTCTCCTCACCCTCTCCGGTGTGTTGCCATCTCTTGTTAGAGAGAAAGAGCTGCTCAGATCAGTGTTGGCATTTTTTATAAGCGCATTCCACCGAATACCTGGTGTTTTCCCCAAAGCATCTCTTTTCACACACAAGTGCTGGTGATGGTGGGAGCCCCTATAAAACTTCCAGATGCCCACCTGCCCTGGAAACTCCCTTGATGTTTTCAAACAAAGTATGAGTTTTGTCAAGGAAGTGTGGGATTTGCTTTGATTTTGCTGCATCAAGCTCTTTCACTAATTATATTTTCCCGGTGAAGTTAGATGCCTGTGTTTGCCTGAACTGAGCTTCTGTGGACACAAACTAACAGTTTTTGTGCTTCATTGGACCCTTATTCTAAGACAGTCCTTCCCAAACGTTCAGGTGAACGCTTGATCTGATTGTAGAAATGATGAATTTGGAGAGCTTAACTTAATAAAGTTACCTTTGAGCCAGGAGTATTTATCAAATGAATTTATTTGCATTGTCTAATTGAAGAACTAAAAATTAAATACAGGTTTTCCTTTTCTCTCTCTTTTTTTTTTTTTTTTTTTTTTTTTTTTTTTTTTTTTTTTTTTTTTTTTTTTTTTTTTTTTTTTTTAAGTTCCAGCTACCAAGTACCAGCTTTCTCTGTGCTGAAAGCAATTTCACTGAACTGCTGATGTTGAAATGAGGTAGAATTTAAGGCCTCAGCATTCCCAGATGTTCTACAGAAACCCCTGGGAGGAGGTGCAGCAGGAGTCTTAGCAGCAGCGCTGCTTAACAGACATGAAGGGTAGGAATAAGCATCCTCCTAACATGATCCATACCATTACCATACATGTCTACTCAGGAGGGGAAAGTGCTTTGACTTTATAAGGAGCCCAGATGGCTAATTTGGACTGAGATTTCATTTTCATGTGGCAATGGAGACATGAGGTGGATCATTCTCTTGACGAGTGTGGACTGAGCACATGTTTTGTGGTTGATGACTACAAAATTATTTGGTGTTGGAAGGTCACTTCATTTTGCTCAGTGAAAGAGGGAAAACAGTAGTACTCCAGATAATTTTATAAGATGTTGATGTTTTCATGTCTTTTGTAGCCATCACCTCTAAGAATGTTTTTACCTCTCCTATTGTCTAAAGGAGATTTAGGAAGGATTCATCTGAGTTGCTCTGTTCTTCTAGTGGGTGAGATCCAGCTAATCCAGTGGAGGTCAGGGACTGAGTCGTTAGAACTTGGAGATTTAAACTATGGCAGATGAACTGCATCTGAAAGATTCCTACTTCTCTTCCTGAATTGCAAAGGAATCCTTGGGTGATGAGCTCAGCTGTTGCTCTCTTTATTTTGAAGTCTGAGCTATTTGAGATAAATCCCACTGTTTTTCTGCGAGTAGCTTTCTGGTGAGATGCTGTTATAGTTCCTCAAGATGGATTTCTCTGGGACGTCATAAGTACTAGATACTACATTGTTTTTAAAGGGAGAGTTTTTGCTCTGTTACTTTGAGACTATGCCTCAGATGTCAGCACCTCTGCTTTTATTCAGCATGACACCAGCAGATGTTTTACAGGGAGGTGTAAAAGTTTTTTTCTAAAAAGCGGGCTTTTATTAGACAACTAGAATATGGAATCTGGGAATTCTTATGTGGGAATGGGAAAGCGGAGCGTATGCATCTGTCCATGTTTGGCAGCATTGCCTGCCTCCGAGCTCACCTCCCCCATCTTGGCAACAAATACTGCACTGTCATGTCTCATCCTTTTCCACTTCCACTCTTTCCTTCAGTTTTCAGTCATGCTGACTGCTGCTTCTTATTGCTAGATATTCGAGATATTTAAACTTATGAGATGTGGTTCATTATACCTCTGTAATAACCCCATGCCTATACAGGCAGTTTCAGATCCTATTTACGGCTTAGGGGGGCTTGTTTATATTACTGTAGCCATGTCTTAGCCAGTTAATTTGTTTTTTATATCTATCTATCTATTACACTACTTAGTGTAATACAATAATCTTTCAAACCAGGACTCTACGTTAATTGTTTTTAAAATTAAGTTACAAGTCCTGTCTAATCTGCATGAAATAATCACAAATTCTGGTAGGAGCTGAGAGGAGGCAACACTATCATGGGTCAGATATTTGACTGTGTCTAGAGCTCTCCATATAGATCCATTGAGGTTTATTACATATATCATATAATGTTGCATATGTGTTTTTATGACTTCATGTTAGTAATTTATGAGAGCACTTGTGGGACAAAGAACAAATTCTGCATAAATAACTGCTTGCAAGATTGGAGGCCGCCTATTTTCAGAGGAGCACACACTACTATCAGTGCCTTACAAGTTCTCACAACGTAAGGGAACAATATGTTACCCTCCCTTAGGTTGTTGCCCTTTTCATTTGCCCTCCCCGTATCTAGAGGTGATGTTATGGTGAGTTCCTCTGATTGTGTCTTGTAGTTGCAAGCCCTCTGACAGAGATGAAGACCTTTCATGGATTAATGAAGGGCAGTGACCATGGCCAAGGGGAAAGGTCTAACGAAATGGCCATGGGAGACGCAGACAGTGACGCACTAGAACAATTCATCCCCTCCTTTTCTCAAAGTCTTCTCAGATGTGAAGAGGATGTTGACCAAAGGCTCCATATATTGTTGTGAAGGGTCAGAACTGGCTGCAGACTGTTAGCTGGTGCCCCTGCTTTAGAAAGTAAAGGACTTTTCACCTTAATCTCTGGCTCAGTGCATTATTTTTATTTGTTCATAAATGTCCGCAGCAGCTCAGAGAAATTAAGATAGACATTTCTGTACATGTTTCAGATAAATGGGTGAGAAAACACAGAAATGAGTTGGTGGGAAGAGGTCGTGGAGTAGTAGCTGTCTTAAGAGAAATGCTGTTTGAGTTAAGTAGTGCATTAGTTACTCAAAGCAACTAATACTTCAAAATATATACAGTCATAGGCCCAGCTATTTATTTGTATAATTCCGAATTACTTAAATTTTTTTTTTTTTTGCTGTTCTTTATTATTTTGAAGAGTGTTTCTTAGGCTTTTAGGGCTTGTCTGCTTTAAATACAATTTTTAAAAAGTACCACTCAGAAGAAAGCTGTGGTTAGTGGAGAGAAAATGAAAGCAAAAGTAACATAATATGTGGAAGGCGCTTTTCCCTCCAGCCAAATGAACCTAAGCTGACCCTAGAGCAAATGTGACTTTTAACCTTTCTTGTTCCTACACACGCTGTGCTGAGCTTGACCTCTGTCTGTTCTTTCCCATCATGTTCTGAAGGGGACAGCTGAACATCCAGCGTATTTACAGTACATGGGGATGTCTCAAGTTTCTCCTTTGAAGTGAGACAGCACTTGGGCCTGGGAGGTAGCAGAAGGGTGAAGGGATGGAAGGGAAGAAATACCTCTGCTACGTCAACTCACGTGACTGGGTCTGACATGAGACATGACCACTACGGAGTCTGCTTTCTGCCAGGCTTGGCTGGAGTCCTCTGCCTTGGAAGATGGCATCTGCCCTGGCTGCAGAACAGATCCATCGCCTTCCTCTGTCTCCTTGACCTGACCATGCATGGTCAGTAGTACCCTGGGAGGCTTTGCTACTGGAGGCAGGAGTTCGAGTCTCCCCGGAGGAGAATCAGCACCTTCATGGTGTTCATTTGAAAAGAATGAAGCCTGAGAAAGGCTTTTAGTTCAAGATTCTCTATTTTGTAAAATAACAGCAAAGTGAGAAGCAGATAGAAATGGTACTGTACAAAGAACAGTTGTTCTTTAGAGACCAACATTGCTGATGAATTCTATTGTCATGATCATTTACTCCACTTCTTATTAACTGACAAGGAATTCAGTGACATAAAAAGGGTTCTGCAATCACTTAACACATCTTAAAGCACTGAAATGTAACATCAACATTCAATGAGTGTGGTCGTTTCCCTGGGTAAAAGCTTCCTGTATTATGTTAGAGTCATTCTGAGTAAATAGGAAAGCAAAGGCATTTTGTGTGTTACCACAGCTTTATATCCCCTCAGAAATAGTCAGGAAGGTTTTGTTTCATTGTTTGAAAATGGAAGTTTCTGTCATTGTTGTGTCACTCTTGAGTTTTCTCACATTGTTTAGTTCTGCCTTTCTTAAAGGACTTCTCAAGAGGTTCTCTTGCCCCAAGCAGTATCCCAGCTCAGTTGTACATTGAGCTGTACATTTCTGGGGACTTCTCCGTCTGCAGTGGCCACTTCAGTGATTTCATTTTTAATGTGAAAGTGATATATGCCTTGGATTCAACTTTAAATATACATTTCCTAAAATTTACTTGGGGACATACTATTATCCTGTACTGAACCTGCAGCTTTCTTGAAGTGCTCATGTTGATATTACTGCTCTCTTTCTCACCAATATTTGCCTTCAGTGCAATATTTGCACTCTGAATTCTAAGGATCAGAAACTCATGTCTTTTAACTGGGTAGCAAAAGCCAAGGATCACCTTACAGGGATGCCTACTCTTCCTATAGAGTCAATGGAAGAACTTTCCTCAAACCTTCCGAATTTTCCTTTGCCAAATGCTGTCTCCCTTGAATGTGTTCTATGATTCTGTGTAGGGATCTTTAGCACCCATGTAACCGTTAAAAGTTAGTTGAAAAAATTCCAGACATGAGCTTTAATGGGATGTGATTCACCTTCTCTATTTTAGGCATCTGCTTTTAGGTGAGATAAATTGTGAGATAAATTGTGAGATAAATTGTGTCCTGAGCTTTGTTAATGCTATTGACTAGCTCCCATAAGAAGAGGTCCAGAATAGGAGGTTCATTTGTAGATGCCTACCTTTAGTCAGATAAATCCCAACTGATGTCATGGATAAATCTCTGTCATGAGGGGATGTCTGTACCTGAACCATTTATGAATGGGAACTGCTATGCAAGTGCTGGGGATTATTCTACTTATGAATGAGAAAATGTAAAATGTATTCTGTGCTGCTGCTTCACTGTTTGTTTTGTTTTGTTTCATCCAGATAGTTCTCCACTGTGAATCCTCCGTGAACCTGCCCTTGTCTGTTCTGCTGGAAAAGTACTGTGAAGCTTTGTCAGCCCGCACCAATGTCACAGGTATTTATTTCTCCATTTCTTCTTGGCTTCTTGTTACTGTAGGATCCGTTTTCAAAGTGTCCTTGCTCCAGGAACATCTTTTCCTGCTGAGATAAACACAGTGCCTCCGGCCCTGGGTTTTCATTGGCAACGTTGTGAAGTGGTGGTGTGAAACCGTAAGAAAAGTTTGAAATTTGCACACCTGGAAAGAGCTGCAGGTGAACTAATAATGACAACCCTTTTTCATGATTTAATCTGATAAACTGACTGTACTCCCCGACTGATAGGATAGTTGAAGGTTAGTACAGTTAAAGTGTCTGTATCCAGACTGTTGAGACTCGTTGCCAAAGGCTGGTGGCATCTCTCCACGTGCAGCACGGGACAGCCCCGTTGGGTAGGTGAAGAGGTAGGTGTGCTGGGAAAATCCAGCCCTTGTGTGGCATTTACTGTAGAAACCGGTGTGTCCTGTCCAGACTGACAGCTCCTACAAGCCAGGGGATGAACCTTGCATCATTTCAGCCAGATCAATGGCGTATTTACTGGGAAAAACACAAGTTCTTCAAATCAGAACACACTGCATGTGTTTAATCACAAAACTTTGCCATTTCTGTTTCCTGGTCCGACCATCAAGTCTCCAAAACGTGACTCTTGACTTTTTTGGTTAGGACAGAAGGTTTTTCTGACAGAGTTAAGGCAGGTGCAAATAGGGGTACTTTAGGGAGTAAAGGGAATATCATACTCTCTAGAAGGGCAAACAGCAGGAAGGAGTCGGGGGAATGGGGTGCCTTTGCTTTCCTCATACCAGTTTTTGAAAGTAGGGCAAAACACTGATTCTTGACCCTGATTCTTGGCTAAAATGCACCAGCACAGAAATGATACTGCAAGTGACATGAAACTGGATCCAGCTTTGCTTCAGAAGTGGGAGAAGCACACTCAGGGCAGCTCCTCTGTGGTGTGACTGGGGTGTGCGTGCTGCAATGAGTGATGGGACTGGGCAAGAAAGCAATTTTTTTTCTTTCCCCTTTACTTCTCTTTCCCCCTGGTAAATCTTCATAGAGGCAGGAGTTTAAAATATCTTGTAATAATGTAGATATTATCATTCAGCTCAGCCAATTCTCCAGTCCTGAGAAATGGCAAAGGAAATGAGGCTCAAGGAAGAAAAAAAAACTTTCTGTATAATATATTAGATCAATTGTGTTTTAGTCTGACTGTATCAATTCCTTAAGGACAATAAGCTGATCTAGATAAGCCGATCAGACTGAAGTCTGAAAGTTTGTGTTGCCTTAACTGCCTCTTAATTTGCATATAAATGGGTGTGTTGACCTGTATTATGAATCTAGCCTGAGCTCTGCAACTTCTGCCATTGTGTTCCAGGCAGCAACTCTGCCTCATGTGGCATATTTGCTTGTATAAATTTTAATGACCATCTACTCCATTCTGTAGCTGGAAACAAAGGAAAGATAGATAAGGTTCTGTGAAAGCTTCCATAATACTGGACATTTCTTTCAGGTGTTCTTTGCCATTTACATATTTTTGTAAATATTATTGTACAACTTGCCATTAATTCATAAAGCTTTTTTTCTTGTCCAGACCTTCTATTGGGAAAAAAAAACAACACCACAACAAAATTTGACACCAGGCTGTCTTAGAAGTTGGCAAACAATTTACTTCTCAGTTGTTGACAAAAAAGAATTTTTTGGGCTATATGCATGATGCAGGAACATAGGGTATCTTCTCAGGCTGAGCACAACTGTATTTTAATATGAAAAGGGAAGAGAGAAGACATAGAAGCCTCTCTTACTGGTTTGGCAGGTCCCTTGCTGCCAAAGGGGAGAAGGGATCTCCAGAGGTCCCTTCCAACTCCATATCATTCTGTGATTCTGTTTATACATAGAGTAAAACCCTAAACTGCTTCATGTTCAGACTGGTTGGAAATAAGCCCAGATTCAGGCATAAGCATGAAGTGAACTTTGGGACATACTAGGGACAAAAGTTCACTTTTTTGGATTAGCATGAGCCGATGTACTTTTCTCAGTGTGGTGGATCACATGGTGCTTCTCAGCAGTACATATTCCTTCTGTCTTCCATGACAATTGCAGAGTCTTCAAAATGGTCTGGACTATTCAGCTGTGACTCTTCTCATTAAAAATGGAGCTCTGCAATGCAGAGATCTCCTCTTCATAGTCAGTAAAGTTCCAGTTGGTACAGTTGAAGTCCAAGGCATGATTTCATCCTAAACTAGAATCTAAAATGGAGCAGAAAGGAAACACTTTTTCTTTAAAGGGATTCAAGGGTAGCAAGATCCTGTGAGTAAGTCTACTCCAATTTTTTGATGTCCAAAACTGGGTGAGCTGTATGCATCCTTCATTTCTAACCCTTATAACAATAAGGATGTATCACACTGAGACATTGGTGAGCTCCAATCAGCAGTGTATGTATAGAACCAGCAGGATGTATAGAACCAGACCATAGAGTCTGCAATGTCTGAGTCTTTTCTCTGGCTCCTGTTCTTTGACAGCGTGCAGATAACATCTTTTAGAGGGGAAAAAAATCAATAAAAAACCCCCAAGGAGAGCCATATTGAACAGTCTTTATTTATAGCTGGGAGAACAGTAAACATTAAAGTTTTGTAATTGGTTATCCTCCTTGTCTCTTTTCCAGAAGATGCTGTTAATTAGTCCAATATGTTAATTTCCGCCCCCTATAATTGCTAACTTCACCCCCCAAATACATTCACACTAAGTATCCCGAACAGATGGCATAAAATGCTTTTGAGAATTGCATGTATGTGTAATTTCACTGAATTGCTGAGTGAATGACATTGTAAATTCACTCTGAAGTGATTTAAGCCAAGCAATACTTTTTGAGAGGTGGAAGGCAATATAATTCACTCTCTCTTTTGGGTGTTGTTTGCTTGAAAATTCCCTGGATGACACCTTCATAATTGCTTGGGTGCAGCTTTGAACTTGATGGGAATGCGTGTTTTTATTTGTGGACCTGAAGAAGATTTTTATTTAATTATTACTTTCATATATAAGAGTAATTAGTTGAAATGGAAGGATTTTTCTACAGTGAATCAGCTGAAGATGCTCCTTATGTTGTAATCTCCTGATATTGTTTGGCTAAAATTGCATTAATACCCAGGATAAGCGGATAACTGTGATTCTATATATCTGTATGTTATCTGCACTGAGTTATGGCTTGAATTTTTATGGGGACTCAGAGGAATCTCCCCAGTTCCATGGGTTTTATCATGTTTCCTTTCACATCCTTTGATTTTCCCATTTTATTTATTTCCACTCAAGACTACAAGTCTTGACTTACATCTGATCCTACTCACTTTTGATCTCTACGGAAATCTTTTGATCCTACTTTCTGGTCCATTGACCGGTTTGGTCACACAATCTTTAAGAGCTTGTCAAAAGATGATTTACCTGAAAACAGGAATTTAGTCCAAAAAAATAAAGCAACAGGTGGATGGCCAGTGCTACATTTATCTTAAGTTTAATTTGAAATACTCATGCACAAAAAAAAAAAAAGCTTCCTTTCAATGTTGAAAACTTTCAAGCTCATTTTTCAGAAAATTATTCCCCATCATTTTTCTGAGAAAGCATTTGAAGGCTTGATGATATGTTTGTGCAGTGTTTCTGCCACCTTGAAGCTGACCATTCATTACAATGCTTTTATTTCCATCATTTTTTGTTTTGATGTTGTCCCCATACGGATCCGCCTCTGTGAACCTGACACAAGTGCAAGTGTCTCTAAACGAGGTTTTGTAACTATTGCGAGATGATGGACCTTGCAGACTCCTTGAACAATTTCATTTTTAAATTACCCTTGTCTTCTTGGAGCTTTTTTTGAACAAAACGTGAGCTTTCTAGGTTTGTTTATGGAGGATTTATCTGTGCGACTTAATTGGAAATGGTTCTCATTTTGTGGCTAGAAGACTTTCTTTTTTGTCCAGATTACTTGTACTGCATTCACTTCTCATCCAGAAACAACACAGACCTTTTATCAAAGCAATCTCCATGCCTATTGCAAGGGTGGTGGTCCTGTGTATGGCCTGTTTGTCTGGGGGAAAAGGTATTATTCAGTGTTAAGTTGTTCAGTTCAAAACTTGGTAAACAGGAGTTACATTGACCACCTGGTTAGATTTTTGCCTTGGTTCACTCTTTATATCTGATTGAGACATCTACTGATCATGAATCTCTGCAGATGAGGAAGATGGAACCGTCTTGGGCTTGCAGATGTTTCAGTATGGCTTTGTGTGCTGGTCATAATACCACCATCCTGATTTGCTCTTAATACAGGCTTGTTTGGGTCATTTCTGCTTAATGCATGTATGGAGGTCACCTCTGTGAACCAGGCAGGTGGGACTGAACCTGGATTTTCAGAGCAAAAGCTAATAGCTGCGATTAGAAGTGCTAATAAACTGAAATTAGAAATGTTTTGGTGCCACTGCAGTGTTATCAGAGGTCTCATAGATTCGTAGGGTGGGATTTACAGATTATACACCCGAATATTTGTGTTTACATATAAGTCTGAGCTCCCGTTATTGTCAGTGGAATGGGATTTGGTTGCCCTCACATCAGTGCCCTGTGCCCTTTAAGATGCTTTAGGGTAACCAAGACTTGCAGGGCTGAAAGATATAACAGCATCTGCAATAGACATGTCCTCTCTGGAATAGCTGGTGCTGCCCAGAGGGATGTCTCAGGGCAGTAGTGGCACTAGGTACCTGTGTGTGGCCACCCAAATCCTTCCTTAGATCTCCAATGACTGCAGTAGATGAACTAGGTGAGTTGAACTAGATGTTCAGCTCAAACTAGACATCCCTATATAGGTATGTCCCCACAGGAATTCCATAGAAGTCTGCAAATTGAACACCACAGAGCACGTAGTCTGCAAGACAGGAGTTAAATGCACATTTATAGCTTAGAGTTGTATATGAAATCTTCTCTGACAAAGTGATTTAATCACAGCTGCTTTGGCCACCAAAATAAAGTAATGATTGTTTTGCCTTGCTGCCCCTGCTGCTGAGAGCACTCAGGCTATGGATTTTACTTGGCTGGCAGCTGTTAATTTTGCGTAGTCAATTTCAATTAATCATTCTTTTAGTAGATGAAAGTCTCATGACAGACAAGTGTATTTGACAACCTGCTTTCTATCCAGAACGGCAAAGGTGAGGCAGTCACTGCTCCGGGGGTTATTTATTTCTGTACCTTGCACTATTCTGTTTCTTGGAAACAGAGGATTTGGCCTCATTACATCTCTAAATATCCCTCCTCAGTAATGGCATGGCAGCAATTCTCACTGTTTCCCTTCTGATTTTCCCAGCAGGTCACATCAATGAGCACTTCCATTTATAATGATACTTGGACGAGTTACTCATTTTAACGTGTGCTCTGCTCTCTCTTGGCGTCAGCCTGCTGGCTGCAGCTACCGACGCTGCTCCTGCAGCTGCCTGTGGGCCACTTAGGAGAGAGCTTTCATCACATCCACACAGCCCAGTGACTGCTCGCAGGCATGAAGTTAACTCTGAGCACCAGCATTCCCACCATCAAAGCTGGAGCTAGACACCAGCCATCTTCCTAGCGCTTCCTATTTTCAGATGTTGCGATAACGCTATTTAAATAGAGGTGATGATGTTGGTTTATTTTCCCCCTGCCTCAAATGGCATACCAGGCGGTCTAGCGCTGCTTGCTCGTACTTCCCAAAATAAAGCTGTGTTGTATGTTGTTGCACACTTTGTTTTACTGCCACCGGGCCTTATAATTTAAGGGGAGGTTCAGGCTGGATATTAGGAAAAATTTTTTCACTGAAAGGGTTCTCAGCCATTGGAATGGGCTGCCCAGGGAGGTGGTTGAGGCACCATCCCTGGAGGTGTTCAAAAGACAGGTTGATGTAGTGTTGGGAGGTATGGTTTAGTGATGGTGTTGCTTCTTGTTTGTTGTGTGGGTGTCTATTTTTGTCAGTGAGGTTGACGGTTGGACAAGATGATCTTGAAGGTCCCTTCCAACCTAGAAGATTCTGTGATTTCTTAAGTCGGGTGCAGTTCCAAGCTGAGGATATGGAAAAACTCTCACGTATTAAGAAACTATGTAGACAGTCCAACAAGTTTGGTGGCCCACTAGAGGGGATTATTTAGAATTATAGAATCATTTAGGTTGTAAAAGTCCCTTAAGATCATTGAGTCCAACCATTAACTTAATACTACCAAGTCCATCAATAAACTATGTCCCTAAGCAGCATGTCTACTTTTTATGTTTGCTGTACAAAGAAAATATTTATGATGCTTTTGGGAGGTTTGGCGGTTTTTGGTTGGTTTTGGGCTTTTTTGGTAAATGGTTTATGGATGAGATATATAAACATATCTAAAAGTTCCTACATTTACTCTAAGTGTCCAGCGGCTGACAAGTTCTTCCAAAATTTACAGCAAAAAATCTCTAAGTTGTGTAAATGAGGCTGTAAAGTGCTCGGCTATGATAACGATGAGAGCCAGAGGGTTTTTTGAAGGATGGTGGTTTTTTTTTTTCACGAGTAGCTGTTGTTTCTGGTCTGTCCATGTGTTGTGATTCTGCATGTGAAATATGTTTCAGCAAGAAGTTGCTCCAGTGCCTTGATCCCATGAATGGGCGCTTTTGCAGAAGCCCAGGAAACGACCAAATGAAGTAATCTTGGCTTAGGAGAGGGACCAACTGCACCAGAAGTGGTGCTAGTGGTTTAGGATGAAATATCAACTCCCCTGGTAGTAGTAACCACTTTCCTCAGACTTTACATTATATGGGAAGGTAACAACCTTCTGAACGTCTTCATCAAAACAGTCCCTCAATGGCGTCAGCTCTCAACTGGCTGAAAATCTGTAGCATGTCTGTCTGGAATCACTGAGATGGTGGGTATGTGGGTCTGAGGGAGGACTGGAGAACAGGGTTGCTGATTGATAGGATGAAATCAGGGCAGATCCCACGATCCTGTTAGATACTAGAAGCACTTACGGTGATCAGCCTGATGGCGTTGCCATGGTGGTTACATGCTGCCAGCCTGGGATGCTGTGAAGAGTGAGGAAAGGGAAAAGTGATCAGTGTAAAATTTTAAAGGAATGCAAATAAGACAGGCATGGTCATAAACAAAAACATGTTACAGGGAGAACGTGCCATTGAGGTTTCTTTCATATTTCAGAAGAGTGGCACACCTCAATCCTTGATCTGTCGCTTCTGCATGACATGTTCTCAGCAGGCTCTCGGTAATGACTATTACAATGCCACGCTTCATCAATATACTTAAATCTTTGAATTTATACAGTTGGTACAATAAATACCATTTGCTGAATGTGGTTTCTAAATTAGATATCATTTTTTGTACACTTGGCAGATAAAAATATACTCTGTAGAACCTCTCATTTTGCCAAGTTCCACTAAACAGATGGAGTGCCTTTTCTGTTCACATGAAATCACGTCAGTGAATCTGGTCTTAAATGAAAACACCTCCTGTCCTTTAAAGCAACGTTTCTCTCTAGGTTTGTGGGTTGATGAGCCTTTCAAACAGTGAAATAACACGGTGGCCAATATAGAGAGTAAACCTACGTAACAATAGTGATACTACAAACCACGCTGTTTGGAAGGAGGGGTGGTTCAAGGGGATGTCTGAAACATATAGTAGTGGAGGATAACTATTTTTAGGAAATGGGAGAAATGGGCTAGAATGGGATTTTTTTTGTGGTTGTTGTTTCTGATTTCAGTAAAATGCTCAAGACCTCATGACCCCATGGCTGAGTTGGCTCTGCCGTATAGGAATGAGCCTCTAGATGTGCTCTTGATGACATGCAATAGTTGTCGTGCTTTTGTCTCCCTGCTTTTGACAACATGGATGTTCTCATGCTTCTTTTGGAGGAGTGTCCCTGAGCCACGCTCAGAGCCAGATTCACCATGTGGACAGACCCAGGTGAGACGAAGCTCCATCCATTCTCTGTGAAGGTGTAATCATAAACTCTGTGTGTCTTAAGCCCCTGTGTATAAACTCATACCTGCCAGCACTCCTGTACTTCACTAGCACCTATTGAAAACAAAAAAAGAGAGTGACCTTCTACTATCTGTTACTAGGACGTTGCAAGATGTGCTCAGAGCTCTTTGAGAATCCAGCGGATGGTCTGAGGAAAAGAAAGTGGTAGGATTCTTCATACTTACAGATGCTGTCATGGCCTACCTTGAACTAGAATTTGAACAGAGACAATGGACCAGAGGTTCAGCGTGCATAAATCACCCATTGTGAGGCTGCAGCTGGCAGCTCATCTGTCCTTGTTTAGCTCTCGGTTGCCTCACTTGGTTGACCTTTTCTGAATCAACTCTGTTATGCATGGAATTGATTTGCCTTGGCCTCCAACTCTTAGGTGGAGACATCTTATTGTGTAGCCCCATGTATGAAAAAATAGTTAAGAGCTAAAGCTAGTCAAAATGCAAAGCTGACCTGTAAAGCTCCATCTCTGTATTGTTCAGCTTTCTTATTCCATTACAAAGTAAGAACTGTGTGATTTTTTTTTTTCCCTCCAGGCATTCATCTTACTCATTAAACTGTCAAAGTGTGGAAGCTGGCTGTATAGGAAAAAGATAATGGAAAATGTTAACACAGTTTATGTAAGCCACTAGGACCTGAAGTGTTCTACCACTTCACCCTGTGTGTATCTTCACTTGGATGAGAAAACTCATTCACTGCAGTGATACACTCCACTGAGCAGTGTTTCTCATGTGCGTAAACTTGTTAGACAAAAAAGTTTATTTATGGATGTAAATATTCCCAGTGCACATACTCATAGCTAAGAGAAAGAGACAAAGGAGAAACAGTTAGATTCCTAAAGGTGTAAATGCTGCTACAGGAATTGGATTTCATGGCTCTAAATAGCACTGCTGTAAAAAAAACCTGGTAGCTTATCTGTGGATTTGGTTGTCCTCCCTAAAACTCTCTAAAGAACATCACAGGGAACTGTACCATTGCAAGGCTCTGTCTTCACCCTCTTGAAAGTCCACCTTGTGCCAACGTCCCTGCTACGTCAGGCCAAGCATTTAGAAGGTGATCTCTTGACTGCTAAATGCTCGGAGGTTTACCAGACCAAAGAAACCTTGTCTTGTTCAGGAGAGATGAATGAGATGAATTGAGGCTGGGAGGGTGCTTATGTGTCTCCTGTTCCTGTGCTCCTCCCTAAGCATCCACTGAAGACAGGGAGATGTAGTAGGTGGAACTTAAGCAGAACCAATAGGGCTGTTGTGGTATTTTTAAACAAGCCTATTTTATCGTTGGGTGTAGAGGCAGCCTAAGGCCCACTCAGCTGCAGATACCTACTTTGCAATATCTAGAGCTGCAGGAAATTAATTATACTCCTAAGAACCTTCTCTTTCTTACCCTGAGGTAATTTAGCAGCATACAGAAGATTATTACCTTCTGCCTTGTGTGGAAATAAAGGGGAAAGAGTTAATATCAGAAGGGAGATACGGTTGCAATTTCATTATTAATCTGCTCAAGGAGGCTGCTTGTGAGTCCATCACTGGGAATGTGGGTGTGAAATCTTTCGATGAATCCTCAATGTGTAGCCACACTTCAGCGGGCACCAGGTCTCTGGAATTTGTACTGATACTACTATACATGTAGTACTACTTTGTACTACTATACATGTATGTATATGTATAAAAACATACACATATATCTAAAAATACATATAAATATCTAATTATTTCAAGAATGAAAAGCGTCATTATGCTGAAATTGTCCTTCGTCCAGTAGCTACTGGGTGAACTTTGAAACCTTTGTGTTCTAGCATTTTGGACTGTGATGACTGTTTTATGCTGCCATCTCTCCAGAAAAAAAAAATATATATTTTCTTGTTTGTGTTAATTTAAAACTTTGCACAAATATCCATTTTCTTCATGGACAAATAAACTCAATGATTTATGCAGGATGATCACCACTTTTTTTCCCCCTATTTCTCCTAGATGTTTTTGAACTCTTAGACTTCAAAGGGGTGAAATGTTATTTTAAATGCCACAGTTGCCACCTGAACAACTTATCATTTCTGCTTGGGAGAGACTGCCCAATTCATTCAGACCAGGCTGGTGTTCTCTAATGCTGTTTTGATTGATTACTTTTCTTCTTTTACTTAATTTCTTATGAATCCGTCTCAGATCCAAACGTAAAACTCTTATTAGAAGAAAAGATATATTTTTCTGGGTTACTATAAAATAGCTTTTTATGCTCGTTAGGATACAAATCTCTGAGATAAGTGATACAGAAATTCACCCAGTACATGTGCTTTTTAAAAACACAATGAATTTTTTTATAAGATGAAAATCAAAATAAATAGAGCTATATATGTTATTAAACTTTTGACTACTATTTCCCTCACCTGGAGGATACGATTATATGACCGTTTTCAACAGGGAGACAGAGAGCTCAGGGGCGTCAGTGGAAACACGCCCAGTAGAAATGATTATGCCTTCTATTTTTGTATTATAAGCATTAGAATTTCATCAACATCCACAAGAAAATGAAATAAATGGGTCCATTTTATTTGAGAAGAGACACAGTTGAGGAAAACTGTATGCAGCATTACACAGTATCTATTACTTTGTTTTTCTGCAGTACCATAGTCCACAGATGAAACAAGCAAAGAATACTTGATTTTTGATCTGCATTGCAGATTTCAGAGCACTTCTTAACTCTTCATCTCGTTTCAGGAGGCCTGACTGTTATGGATTATTTTACTTTAAGTCCACCATTTTCAGTTACTTCTTGTTCCCAGTCTTACAACAAACAGGAATATTTTGTTCTGGTGAGCTTTAAAATTTAAAAATTTAAAATTTAAAATTTAAAAAATTAATAGCAAAAAATCTCGTGCATAATCCATTAAATTGAGGAGTGAATCTTTTTATCTCTGTTTTATATGTGGTGGAAAGTTAAATGATTTGCCAAAAATTCAATCCTCATCACTGGAGGAATACCATAGTTTAAAATTTAAAAAAAATAATAGCAAAAAATTTCTTACAGAATCCATGGAATTGAGGAGTCAATCTTTTTATCTTTGTTTTATATATGGTGGAAAGTTAAATGATTTGTCAAAAATTCAATCCTCATCACTGGAGGAATATTAGAACTTGAGATGTTCTCGCTCTGCAGCCTGTCTGTGGTACTTGGTTGGTACTAAAACCATAGCAATTAAAAGTAAACAGCTGACATTTTTGCATCACAAAAGTTTTAAATATTCCACAGTAGCCTGCAAGCCCACATGCACCTCGAGAACTTTCTGAGTGATTGATGTAACTGCTCTTGCTTTTAGCTGGAGCTTTTAGGTGTTAATATTTTCATTTGATGTTCTTGAGAAATCTTGGATGCTCAAAGGTGAAACTCTCAGAAAAATATGAATTTTGGTTTTCAGTGGCGTTCTCGCTCTGCAGCCTGTCTGCGGTACTTGGTTGGTACTAAAACCACAGCAATTAAAAGTAAGCAGCTGACATTTTTGCATTACAGAAGTTTTAAATATTCCACAGTAGCCTGCAAGCCCACATGCACCTCGAGAACTTTCTAAGTGATTGATGTAACTGCTTTTGCTTTTAGCTGGAGTTTTTAGGTGTTAATATTTTAATTTGATGTTCTTGAGAAATCTTGGAGGCTCAAAGGTGAAACTCTCAGAAAAATATGAATTTTGGTTTTCAGTGGCTGGTGTGAAGTTCCGGCAAATATAAGATTTTGGGGAAGGGACTGCTGAAGTGTTCACAATGAATAATTATTCAGTGCCTATTGGAAATGCAAGGGAGATAACGTGCCCAAGATCACAGTGTGAGCTAGAAGTAGATTTGAAATCCCTGTCTCTCTGCCCCATGCCCTAATAACTATTCTCTTCTCTTGTGAAATGTGCTACTTGCATATTTTGATGTGAAGAAAACAGAGTATATACACGTCAGCGTGACACTGATGGTGACGGGAAGGTTTTGTGCTGTAGAAACACCTTTTTGCCATACTGGTCGGCAGAAGACCTAATGGTGTTTTAGAAGTTTGCATTTGTATGTAGCAAGGGCAAGGTGATCAGCATAATAAAATGCCCATCTTCTTTGTCTGTCCTGTGTACACAGCTCTTGATATGTAAATGCTCCTGATGGATGCTCTGAATTGTCCTGGTTGTTGGTGTGTTTATTGGACAAATATATTGACTTCACTAAATAATGATCAATGTAGACAAGACCATCATGGAAGAGAATAATGATGTGGACAAGCCAACAACTACACAAATCTTACCTGATCATATCCAGCCTTCATCTGATCTATAAAGTTGGTTCTGAACAGTAGCTGGAAATTCTCCAACACGTGCAAAACCCCTGAAAAACCTGAAACACCAGCCAAGTGACCTGAGTTAAAGCAAGCTGTTGAGTCACTCTGGTTCTGAAGGACCCCAGTGAACTGTTGCAGGATATTCTGCCTAAGGGGGAGTCAGCTGTGGGATTTACCTCAGAGAGACATGTGGCCAAACACCTCAGCACATGCAATTACAGAATTTAATATGAAACAACAGTGCTGCTAGCCCTGTTACCATGACAGCCTTTGGTATGTAGAACACTTTTCTTCCTGAAATATCTCAGAGTGTCTGTTAATAAGCATCAGAAGTGCTACATTCTTGAGCTCTTTTTTAATTTCTCTTCATGTCAATGCAGCCTGAATCACTGGTTTCCTTCACCTTCTACACTCTGGTCTTGGTAGATCTTTTGCCCTTGGGCCAAGTGCTCTGTGCAAACATAGGGCCTCCATTCTCCCTCATAAACAACAGTCTGGGCCAAACACTCTCAGTAGTGCTTCTGGTACTTAGGTGGCTGCCAGCAGACCCCATCTTGCCATCACCTCTGCCTTCAGGTAGTGGAATGTTTCTCCATTTGCTTTATTTCTCCTATGCTTTCTTTGTTATTTTCAAGGCCAAATTTAAAACATTTCTTGTTTCCAATGGTTATTTTTATATTTCACCCTTGGCCCATGATTGCAT
The DNA here is from genome assembly GCF_001431845.1 of Calidris pugnax. Lineage (NCBI taxonomy): Eukaryota > Metazoa > Chordata > Aves > Charadriiformes > Scolopacidae > Calidris > Calidris pugnax. Next base: position 3,378,530 of record NW_015090864.1, read on the forward strand.
TACACCTTGCAAATGACAGTTCTGCTCTATAATTACCACCCTTTGCCCTCTCCAGCTGAGTTACCAGGGTGGAGGAGAGGTGGCCCCATTAGCTAAGTGCTAGCAAAGACCTTGTGTGGGGAAGCAATGTTTTCCTTTCCCAGGTTGAATTATTGTGTTGGGTAACTTCAAGTCAGTGTTGTTTCACTTTCTTCTTCTCAGTGCTTTCCTCTTTATTTACTTTTTGAAATCAGGAGTTGTTGTGAGACGGTTTCTGGTTGCAGATAGGAGTCCTTGTCCCTCACAACACTGCAGCTGCTGTGTGTGTTGTGTAGCTGTACTTTATTATTCTGGATTGTGTGACTGTGATTGCCTGCAGTGAAATAAATTTGCTGCTCCTTGCACATTAAGAGATTTGGCTGAACTGGTTCCTGATAGAGAGCAGAGAGAGCGAAGGGTCACTGCTAATTTGGAAATTTCACTGCATAGGAAGGGGCTGAGAAGTTGGGGGACAGATGGACTATGTGTCTTTCCCCTTTTCTCCAGCTCTTCCTCCACTCTCTCTCCTCTTTCTTCCTGCTCCTTCACAGACTCCTGAGATACAGGACATACCTCACTCCATCCTCCTCTTTGGGACCCACAGATCCTTCTCTACATCTTCATTATTGCATTGTCTACAAGTCCCCACCAGTCCTTATCCATCCTCCTGAGCCTGTGGAGCTGTTAGAAAGATGGGGGTGATAGAGATGAGTTAGGGCAGGATCTGGAGCTGGGCTTTGTTCTTAAGATCAGGGCTGGGGTGGATATCTGGAAGATGTTCAGGTTTTCTTCTGCTGCTGCCATATCTGCACAAGATCATGGTGGAGAAGCAGTTGTCATGGGATATTACAACCAAGATTTTTTTTTTTTAAAAAGTGTTTTTAAAACTTATATTTGTGTTTATTGGATGCTATGTCAAGGTCACAGTTTAAATCTGAAATCTTTTGGTACATGTAAAAAAGTGGTATTTTCAGTAATTGTTAGCGTGGCAGAGTATTTAACAAGAGACACTCTTTAAAGTGTCAAGAAGCACTTAAACATGATCTTGTAAGTAAGTTAATTTCTAAATAGGACTTAGACTAAAAATAACAACATATAGTAGCAGAAAAGGAATATAAAGCTAGTGGTGTGAGTATGCACCTAGATTCAGTGCCTTTTCTTTCAGTTCCCCTAATGTACCGAGGGGTTCCCAAATGATAATATAATTACAGTCAGAGTGTTTGTTATTCTTGTCTGTTTAGGAATTTCCAACACAGATTCTTAAGGCAATGATAATTTAAAATTTCCCATAGGGAAAAGCAAACAATAAAAAACCCTAAAAAACCCCAAAACCAACTTAAAATCTTAGTACTTCTGATTGCTAGTAGATGTCTAGGTGAGAATAATACAAATTTTACCTTTAGGAAGATTTTTACTTTATAAGGTTTTGAAAAGTTTTTGCAAACCACTTTTGAATGTTTTAAAACCTTCAGAAAAGGTAAAACAGACCTCACTTAACTGGCTGGGTTTTTTATTAAAAAAATAATAGTAATGTTAGCCTGGAAGACAAGCAGCAGGATGTTTTAGTTAGGGTATGGTCAGATAAGTACTTGTTATCACAGCCCATTTTTAAGAAGGCATTTCTTCCCTCCTTTCTTACATGCTGAAACTGATTTAGGCAAAGAGAGTTTGCTTTCCATTCAGGCTGATAGTCCTTTGTTAGGTCTCAGGAGAAATGGAAACTTCTCAGTCTGTGCTAATCTTATCATGATTGACCTCATACATTATTCAGTACTTGACTGGTCTGTTGACAGCCTAGTCCAGTGAGGATATAAAATATATGGAGGAAAAACCAAATAGCTCTCGGGGGGGATCAATAATAATCTGATGGGCTCTTAGTTTCCAGGCATCCATCAGGCATCAGTGGGTGGTGGAACCCCCTCTGGAGCTCACCAGTTCTGCTCTAGACATATCCCAGAGGAGAAACCTGCTGACTCCCGATATCATTTAGAACATGGTGAATGTTTTCCTTCAGTATTCCTTTTAACTCCAAATCATACAGATTTTGACATTAGGAATTTGTTTTTCAACAGTTACTGCCAGAGAGGAAAAAATAAATAAATCTGGATTTACATAAATGTTTTCTTCTGACAAGGTAAAAACTTTGACATGTTTGGAAAATCCATGTATGAAAAAAATAATGATTAAATCCGTAAATGAAACAAACTTCATTCAGATCATTTTAAGTTATGCATAAGCAGAAAATGAAGGAAGAGACTTGTGAGAGCACATTGAAACTTTAAAATAAATGGGATAAAATTCACCCTCCACTGTGGATGCCTGAAATTAGGTGAGGTTAATTCTACCCCGTTTGTTTGTACAATCAGGTCTTTTCTCTGCTTACACTGATTTCAGTGGTATTAAGGTCTCATAAACATTTTATTTTTGTAGCCTTTGGCCTGCATTTTTTTGGGTTTCTTTCATAAACGAAATTGTAATTATCCAAGGAAAATGCTGTTCTGAAGAACTAGGGGGTTCAATTAAGGAAAGCGAGTAATGCATTTCTAAGCATGATCCTAGAATCATAGAAACATAGAATCATAGAATCATTTGGGTCGGAAAAAGATACTTTAAGATCATCAAGTCCAACCATAAACCTAACACTGCCAAGTCCACCACTAAACCATGTCTCTAAGTGCCATATCTATATGTCGTTTAAATACCTCCAGGGATGGTGACTCCACCATTTCCCTGGGCAGCCTGTTCCAGTGCTTGATAACCCTTTGGATGAAGAAGTTTTTCCTAATCTCCAATCTAAACCTCCCCCGGCTCAACTGGAGGCCATTTCCTTTCATCCTATCACTTGCTACTTGGTATGTAACATTTCTTTTCCATTGCTATGGGCTTCTGTCCTGCTTCCACAATTTGGGTACCGCTAAAGATAATTTTCAGTGATTCATAATGGGAGGAATCTACTTTAATGCTGAAAGGATCTAATTTTTTATCATCAGCACACTGTAGTGTCGATTATGTAGTTCAGAAACGTTTACTTCCTCTTGGGGTCATGAAGGCAGGGGCTATTCATACTTTTGACTTCATGAAGAAGTTTTTCCTAATCTCCAATCTAAACCTCCCCCGGCTCAACTGGAGGCCATTTCCTTTCATCCTATCACTTGCTACTTGGTATGTAACATTTCTTTTCCATTGCTATGGGCTTCTGTCCTGCTTCCACAATTTGGGTACCGCTAAAGATAATTTTCAGTGATTCATAATGGGAGGAATCTACTTTAATGCTGAAAGGATCTAATTTTTTATCATCAGCACACTGTAGTGTCGATTATGTAGTTCAGAAACGTTTACTTCCTCTTGGGGTCATGAAGGCAGGGGCTATTCATACTTTTGACTTCTGAGAATTGAATTGGTTGTTAAAGTGCAGATAGGTTTCTTCAAAAACATTACAAAATCCCTCTTTTACTAGTAGAAAAAAGGACAATTTGAGTCCCAAGGAGGGCTAGTTATGTTGGTGCAGCAGGGAGAGGAGGAGATGTGATATTTGAAGGCAAGAGAACAGCCTGTGGGTAATTGAAGAAGGACAAGAAAGATGCAGGGTCTGTTTCTGGGTTGTTGGGGTCTTGCTCAAAACACTTTGCTTTTCTGGAGAGGTACAGATCACCAAAGATCTGTTTATCTCTGAACTGGTCTTCACAGAGCAGCCAGTGGTACAGAAACAGGCACCCCCAGAGGGAGAGTTGCCACTGGTAGCAAATCACCAGATAAAATGAATCGATCCACGGAGGCATTTGTATTCCTCCGCTGGAGATAAATAGAAGGTGACCATCTCTGTCTTGGAAACCTTAATTTTCTGTATCTCTCTGCAAATCCACGTACACTCTGTGTAAATAGATTCCCAGCTGCTTTCTAGGATAATAGTTTTTCCTTTATTTTTACTCTTTCAACCCATTAATGAAAGCTTCTTGGAGACCAGTAAGTTCTCATTTTCTGGTGCGCTTCTAATCTCAGAAATGAAAACTCAAAATCTGTCTTGTGGTCATAAATCATATTGTTATTGTTATTATTCATTTTCTTATTATGATAGTATCTCGAAGCTTAATCAGATCAGCATGTCTCTTGGGATAAACACTGTGCAGATCTCAACATGCTCAGAAAGGAAGAGTTTTTTATCCTTTAGACAGTAAGAATTTATAGTTGTTTGTTTGCCTCCTTCCTTCCCTTCATATTTATTCTGGAAAGCATGAGCTTCAATGAGATTTTCTACTCTTGACTAATGCTCTTAAAATTATTATCAGTCCCGAACTGATGGGCTGTATTAACTGTAGAAGTGTAAACTCCAAAAAATAAAAATCTATTTTCTCTGCAAATAGGATCTATTCAGCAGAAAATCCCCAAACTCAGCACTTTGCAGTAGCTGGATATTTTTTGAGTGTTTTGTATGAATCTGGCATTTCTCCAGCGATCCCGAGCTCTTAGTCCTGAGCAGTTCGACTCCTACTGGGTCCGAAAATGGGGCGAAATGGTTTGTTTTGGTGCTGTGATTTGGCTGGTTAGTTTGTTTCAGCCTCCCACATGCTTGATCACAGACCATGAATTTGTGAAGTCCGTGAAGTGGATTGAGCTCATGGTGCAGAAACAGACAGTAGGTCCCACCGCCTCGTGTCTAGCCCCGTGTATCAAGAAGACATCTATCGCTTCAGCTTCCCCACCCTGTGTTTTACTGGGCTGGGTTGTATTATGAGACAATTTTGTTTCCAAATTCGATTAATTTTAGGCTTAAAGCAAATCACAGGAAGGTCAGTCTCACGTGAAGGGTGTGCAGCCTGCTCCAGCTCAGTGCTACGAGCACTGAACACATTAAAGGGGAATTCGAGACACCTTTTCGTTCTGCCTGTATCCAGAGTCAGGCATGAGCAGTTGTCAGCTGGGTTAAATCATTTCAGTTGGGTTTCTGCAAATTCCTATGAAGGATGCTAATTCTTCTGCAATACAGATAATTACCTGCATGAGCACTTCCCCCTTCAAAGACTCTCGTGGTTATTTTGGGGAGCAGGACACAGCCATCCATACCAATGAAATGAAAAACTGTTGATCTCTTGGAGCAATGCTGGTTCTGTTGGCTGATTTCTCCAGGCCTATCCACTAGGAGGCCCCAAATTTAATGGTGCCTACTTTTGGAGATTAAAAAGCCAAAGGCATGCTGCTTGAATTACGTGTAATTTAAACTGTAGAAGTTATTTCCAATTCATTGTTCACTTTTCTCGTAGTTGGTGCTGTTGGTTGGTGGAAACAATCATTCATTAAATAAAGACTCATTAGGAACAGAATTCCTATGTCGCCGTAATAAAGATCATAATGGAAAATTGTACAAAAATGAAAGCAAAAGCAAAGCCCCAGTGGAAGCGTTCAGCTCTCCACAAATTGAGGCTATTTTTTCAGGAAAGATTTTCTAGACCTGATTTTTCTTTTATTTTACCTTCAGATGGGATTCCTGTCCCTAAGTTTAGACGTTTATAGCACAGACATGTCCCAGTGAGCTGGTCAGACCAGGTTGCCTTTATAGTTAATGGTAAGAAAGAGAGACTTTTAGAAGCCAATTTATCTGACCCAACATAAGTATCTTCTTTATGATGACAGAAATCATCCCGTAGAGTCCACTGACTGCACTGACTAGATCCCTCTTGACTCTTAAGGGAGCCTGGAGATTTCTCCACCACTGACACGTACTCTATAGACCATTAAACTGAGACAAACGATCCCATCTGTATCATCTGCTCAGAGGAGAACTGGCCTGAGCAATGCCCGTCTATCAATTCCTTTATGGACTACTTGGTTTATATTTTCTACACATTTTGCCTCCAGAAAGGACTTTTAGGGAACATAATCCATAAAAACTGGTATAATTCTTCTGAAAAAGAGTGGTGTTTTCTTCTAAAAAACACTTAAAGTGCATCTTATGCTCAGAAGTGTCTTATAAAGAGGTTCTTAGTTTTTATCTGAAGAGGGTAAAATGGGCTGTTCTTGCACGTCCACAAAATAATCAGTTATTTCAAATGAAACCATGGCTTTCTTGATGTGGAGAAACACAGCTATTGATTTCAGTCAGGAATTTTAACGTTAAACTCACAGGACTGTGCTGGAGGAATTACCTTTGCTTTCTCCCCGCAGGCAGGGACCATGGCACATCCACCTGGTCAGAGTATTCTCACCTGGAGCTTCCAGGCTGGGTTTGCAGATGACCTTATGCAGGTCCAAGCACAGAAATATTATTATTAAGTGTAATACATCTATGATATCATAAAGGCCTGTAGGATAAGCTAACCAAAATCTAAAATTTAAGGATCCCAACCATTTATTTCATTTGGGAAACTGCAGATTTCAAAAAAGCCTATGAAACTGATGTAAACTGCTGCTCCAGATTTTACACCTTTCGGGAAACTGCAGATTTCAAAAAAGTTCTATGAAACTGCTGTAAACTGCTGCTCCAGATTTTACACCTTTGTTCTTCTCCTTTCTACATTTTCTGTCACCCGGCAAACTAAAAATCCCATGGAATTCAGATCAAATTATTAAAGTGCAATTTAAATGACCCCTAGGGTGTTCCAGCCCAACGAGCTAATCTAATATTCAAAGACAGAAGCAGAGTCACAGAAGCCAAGAAAATCCATTTGTCCATTATCATAGGTAGTTTTTCTATTTGTGGTAGAGTGTCTCAAGGATCTGGGATAAAATACTCAGAGCCAGGACTGTTTATTCAAGCTGGTGTCCTTTTGGAAGTGGGCACCTTCCCATGAGGCCTGTGAAAGCTGCTGAGCTCTCTGCATGTGAATAAAGCTCACTTTAGTGGGCTCAGGGAAAAAAAGAAAAGAGATTTTGATTAGGATATACCTAAGGGCAGTGAGTGACAAAGTATGGAGCAACATTTGTCCATTATCATAGGTAGTTTTTCTATTTGTGGTAGAGTGTCTCAAAGGATCTGGGATAAAATACTCACAGTCAGGACTCTTTATTCAAGCTGGTGTCCTTTTGGAGGTGGGCACCTTCCCATGAGGCCTGTGAAAGCGGATCTGGGATAAAATACTCAGAGCCAGGACTGTTTATTCAAGCTGGTGTCCTTTTGGAAGTGGGCACCTTCCCATGAGGCCTGTGAAAGCTGCTGAGCTCTCTGCATGTGAATAAAGCTCACTTTAGTGGGCTCAGGGAAAAAAAGAAAAGAGATTTTGATTAGGATATACCTAAGGGCAGTGAGTGACAAAGTATGGAGCAAAACTTGGTGAAACAGGACCCTACAGCTGGTTTTCTCTCCTCAGAAGGGAAAGTCCATCCCAAATTATTATTCTGGAATGATCAAAGCTGTCTCTTGTTTTGGCGCTGGAAATACTGCCCCGAGAAAAGACTAAACAAACTGCTGTGTTTCCACAAGACAATTTAGTCTTAACTAACTCAATCCTTTTAATCAAAAAATAAAGCAATAAAGAAAAAACACAAACCAGGATAAAAAGAAACACTTTGTCAGAAATTCTCAGTTGGCAATAGCCTGTAAGTGCTCATGGCAGCGTGGACATAGCATGTCTCTCCCCTTGGGGGCAGGGAAAGCCTTACATGATCTTCTGTTTCCACAGGAGCAGCATTAATGTGCAAAGGATAAAATGATTGATCCATCAGTGTTTCCATCAGGAGCAAATTGAACCAGCCGGGGGAATTGGTCTTGAGTTGGGGAAATAAGTTGGAAATGAGGTGGCAGAGGTCTGAAAGCACACTTACTGCAAAAATGAATTGAGTTGTGCAGTGATTTCAGAGAGCAGCAACGTGGTATGTGGAGGAATGGGTGATGGGGACAGACTTTACTGTCCATCTCAAATCTGTAATCTCTTGTGCAGTTGATAATCTTGTGAATAAAAGGAAATTTTCTGTTCAGTGAAATTAATCTCTTACTGTACTGACATTTTTGCAGTTAAAGAAGAAGGGGCAGTAAAATGCACTTTGTCCACATGCAATTCTTTGTGTGAACTAGTGAACTCTCCTGTTTTGGTTGTTGAGGTTTTTTTTTTGGTTTTTTTTTTTGCATTCAGGTAACTATAAACAGATTTTCTTTTTTATAATGTTTTTAAACTCAATCAAATGTTTCTTTTGCAGTAATGGAGAATTAGGAGAGCCCTCCAGTGGCCAAGAAAAAAATACCCAAGATTGCTTTGGCAGTGAGCCAAATGAGTCTAGAAACTAGAGGAAGAAATATGTGCTACGTATTTCAAAGGTTGTAGCTTCCAGTCCTGTTAGGGATGACTTATGTCCTGCTTACATTGGTCCTTTGATCCAGAAGAATTCCATAGCACTTGAAAAACTCTCTGTCTCTCCCTGAATGAAATAGCATGTATTTATTCATGCATCGTTTCTGCCTAGGAGAGGCTATTTGCATGAAGGGGACAATGCTTTAGGGATAAACTAATACATTTTGTATTTAATAATTTTACAGGAGATGAAAATGAAGAGAGCTCGGTCCTCACTGAAGTAATAATTAGTATTCTGACTGCAATAACTGCAGAAAAATCTCTTCTCAAGAAGTAATTATTTCTTCATTAAATAGCCCCCAAAGGCAAAGTTGTGCTGACCAGGTGCTTGCTGTATGCAGTGTTGCTGTAAATAATGATTTTGGTGATTTTATAAGCTGGCGCAGGGAAGAAGTGCTGAAAAAGGAATATCTTTTCCAGGCATCAGTCTGCGGAGTTTGACATCTGCTTATGCTAACTGCCAGTTCGCACCATCGTGAATGGCTACTCTCATTAGAGGTAGGAGATTTTGAAAGGTTAATGAGGAAATTTGGTGATTCCCTAAAAGAAGCAGCACTTGCTTAGCAGGAAGTTGATAAGTTAGCTTCTCTCTGCGATTGAGTGTGAGAGCATGTGAATGACAAAATGTTTAATCAGAATGTTACATGTTTTCCCCAAACTCTTCCTTTAATATTCATTGGGGTGAGATGCACAGTTTACCAAATACAAAACAGATTAACACATCGTGGGAAAGGAAACCCAGCTGTGCTGTCAAGTAGACTGGAAATGCCACACTTCATGGGATTAATTTTTTGCTGCACCTGTTATTAAAGTATCTAGCACAATATCAACAATTTCATTTTACTTGATGACAGTTACAGGTATTTTACATCTCTGCTGAAATAAATCTATTTTAATGTTGGTGCTTATTTCAGTCTTCAACTGTTTTGCATTGAATTCTTGGGGACTGATCCTTGGCTTTTGTAAAAATCCACCGTAACCAATGCTGATGGAACCAGTTATAGATTGAACTCTCCCTATCTAAACACTTGCTAAGAACAGAAAAACATTGGTTTTGAGGCTTTAAACTGTTTTCCGATATTTATTCTTACTGTGAAAGTTCTCACCTGTAAAATGGACACAGTTTACAAGTGGCTCAAAATGTATGTGTCAGAATAACAAGATTCTATAACCTTTATACAAGACCAGTCAAATTCAAGGGAAAAGATAATATGTGACCAAGTATGTGTGCGTTTCAGCCAAACCAGCATTTAAATCCTAGTTCAACAAATTACCTCTATTTACCAAGTCACTCAAACTCCCCTCACCTGAAGTCAGTGAAAGTTCAGTGTGGGCTTAAAGTTTAAGCATCAAAGAGCCCATCAATGAAAGGAAATAGCCTTCACCAAAGAGCATATCCCCTAACGAGGGACATGCTTAGAAAAAAACCCAACAAATCCAACAATAAGCCTAATGCATATTTTTCAGCATTTTACAGTGTGTCACCATAATGTGAGCAGGGCGTTTTTATTACGAAATATTTTAAGTTGTGTGACCTGAATGATCTTAAAACATTTTTTTGTTACACAGTGTGCAACAAGTGAGTGTGACCACACCAACTTCTTTTTTTCCGAAACTGCTGGATGTGAGCAGGAGTGTGTGTGTGCAGCAGAGCTCCCCAACACAATTCATAGTACACAAGGCTCAATGAAAAGGAGGTGTCTCCCTGGCTTCAGTGGAATACCTCCCCATCGAACCATATCTATGAGCAGTAGTTAACATGATTTATCTTTTAAAGATAGCTTAATGTAGGCATTTTTGCTTCTGCTTTGAAACCGTGCTGCACTGCATGATTTGTGCTCTTCAATTTATGCCTAGCATATATCTAGAGCTCCAATATCCATCTCAGATATGTGATGTGTCATCAGGAGAGAGCTCTATCTAAAATACAAATGCGTCTAACCATTTCTTGGGCTGAATTACACCCTACTAAGTAGAATATCTAAGAGTTATGAACTTGAAGTCATTTGTCTCCAAATTGTTATTGATGTTATTTGTCTCCAAATTAAATGAATCATCATTCTCTGAAAGTGGCCATTTCCCTGGAGACTGTTAAAGAGCCTAGACACCTGGCTTAGTCTAGACACCCAAATTTTAGGTGGCTGAAATTAGGTGAGATGAATCCCTCTGCCACTATGGACTTCTCAAATACCCAGTCTATATTTAAGCAAGACCTGTGGTACCCTGTGATACAGAATCAGAAATACTGGCTCTCGTGATAAAAAGGTGAAAGGGTAGTGATTCAAGCTAGGGAAGAGATCCAAAGGGAGGTAGATGGATTGGTTGTCTCAGGAGGTATCCAAAATTATGTAGACAGCAAGGGTCACTGATTCCAGACACAGGCACAAACTAATGCTACAGAGATAATGTCTGTCCATCCATCCTGTTCTTCTGGGGCTGCAATCTCATACGGTAGCAGTTCAAAAGCAAATCACAAATCAGGGGAGTCATGAGTGTCTTTTTACTCCGTTATCATGGCCCTAATAATATTATGATAATCCATTTTCATGCCTAATTATTCCAGCTTCTCTCTAGTGCGACTGGACCCTACCTCACTTTCTGTTACAGAATGATGCTCTTGAGAACTACTGGTCTCATTTCTTGAGGCTGGGATGATGGCTCGTGCTTTCTTCCACTTAATTTCCAGGAATTTCTCTGGTGGTTGCTGAATATCCTGGAATCCTTATAATAATCAGTTATTATACAGTGTTTGCATTGTATTGGTTTCCTCTTGTAAATAATTACATTAAATTTAAGACACAAAATCTCTAAACATAATGATATGTTGCTAAAATTGTGGTAGTCCTATCATAACAGGACATTTTTATTCTCTTCTTTATTTGTGATGTGTTTAATTTAAAATATTTTTGTTTGATCTCACATGAAATGATAGAATCATATGAAATGAAATAGAAATGATAGGCCTGAACTCATGGAATTACAGTTGCCAAACGCTCTAGGGAGTCAAGGTGCTGCAAGCCAGTGGAGAAGATCTCAGCAAACAATTTGATCTTTATTCTAGGCATCTGGAATGGGATTACTGGAATGGGATACTGTCCTGCTAGCTGGAAGTCAGATTAAGTCTTCAAGATGATGTGCCCATGCGTACATATTGTCAGCCCTTGTAATCAATAGATATCAGAGGCTCAATTTGGTTGCTTAGATACGGGTGTCCCAGAACATCTGAGATGTTTGAAGACCTGGCCTCCAGCTGCTGCTTCAGAAGGGGTGGTTCTTCCCTAGGTCCTGTGCTTATCCGCCAGCCTCATGTGCCAGCCTCAGTAATGCTAGAGTGTCTCGGATAGTGCTGGACATGTATTTTGGGCAGTTGTACCAAAATCTAGACCGTCCTTGGCTATAACGGCAGCTTAGATACCTCATGAAAAGCAGGGAGTCAAAGCAATCTGAATCTGAGAGCTGGCAACTCTGCAGTGTTTAAATCTGTTGTGAGTCCTGGATTTTGTACCAGGGTTGGGCAGAGATGTCCAAAAGAGTACCCAAGTCACTAGCCCAGGGTCTCACAGCCAGACCACTGATGCTTCTGAAAGACACAAGCAGGTAGGAGCTGGATGGTTTGAAACCATGAGTTACAACACTGTAGCTACAATGTTTTATGCTGGGCAATGAAGGCAAGAATTACACAACCCAAAGAATTAATTCTCTTATTGCGTATGTTAAGGTTGCTTAGGATGTCCTAGTAATTAAAACATGGCAATTTGGAGCAGGCTGGTTTTGTTGGTTGGCTAATTCATTTTCTGAAGCGTCTCATTTTGGCCATTGTCAGAGATGGGACACTGGGCAACATGATTTGAGCAACCTGGTCTAGCTGAAGGTGTCCCTGCCCATGGCAGGGGGGTTGGAACTAGATGATCTAGATGATGGAACTAAATGGGGGATTAACTTCTGAACAATTTATTACCTTCTCCCTTTTCTTTCTGTGCTTCCTCCCAGCTTAAGACAATATGGGATGACTACTCAGATCTTCCCAGCATGCGCTGACAGTCAGCACAATGAGGTAGAGTGGGAGGAAGAGAGAGCAACAGCTTCACTGGCATGTCCTTAATCAAGCCACAAGAGATCTTGTTGCCTAATGCGTTGTAAGGAGGAGAGCAGGGCAAGACCCCTGATTCTATACATCATATTTGGCAACGGTTCCGTTGAACGTAACAGAAAGAAAGTGGGACTAATGAGACATATTTTCATGGTCATCATTTGTTCAGATGTGACCTGACGCCCTTTTTTAAAATTTACTTTATTTGCTTATGCTGTAAACAGAGGACTGGGCCTTTGCCAGGCATAAATAAATATATAAAATTGGTCCTTTGTGTTCCTGTATGTCTGTAAAGCCCTGACCCTGAATTTGACCGTGTATAAAATCGCTGTTATTCTGGAATGAATGTTCCTATGCTCTCATGTGGTAGATGATGTTCTGCACATTCCTCCAAAACACCTCACTTTAAAAAAAATAACATTGGCACTTTATGAGTGTGTCAAGGTTGGTTCTTTTGTGTGGTCTTATAATCTTCCTGCAATGTCTCATCATTTGTCTCCTGTAACGTGATTCACTTGTACAGGTTTTATAGCCGCAGAGAATGACAAGTGTATTAATGTGCTGAAAGAAATATATTAATGTGGAACTACAAGCCATTTATTATGTATGCTGCTGAATCTTTTTACACCCACAGTAAATATTTTCTAACATCAATGAAGCTGCAAAGATTCATCACCACAGACTTGAATTTTTGCATTTTCTCTTTGCTCGCTACGGTCATACTTCGTTTGTGGCAATAAGGGATGTCTCCTGTTCCTACCAAATGAGTCTATCAACTGAAAGAAAGATCTGTATTTATCTGTGTCTGATATTCCTCTCCACATACAACGATTTGCAACTCTGCACGTTCTGTGTAAATCTCAAGTCCATGCAGTAAGGAGCAGGTTTTGAGTAGAAATGTAGTATTCAATGTGAGAAGCGCTTTGCTGGAAGTGTCTCCTCCTGTGGCAGAGTAGAATTCATTGGGAGAAGGGTGGCATGGTGTGGAGCAGAAGACAGCTGTCTATGGCATTCCTATGGTAGATCTAGAGGTACTGGCTGTGAAGCTGTCCTCAATCTCTTTTGCTGCCTCAATTGTCTTGCTCCGTATGGTATGAGGCTGTCATGTTCTCACTTGGAAAACTGCTGGAATGAGAAGGAAAGCTAAATATTTTACCAGGTAATGGTCATGTTGTCACTGCATTTGAAAGTGAAGTTTTGCAGTGCACGTTGAGAAGGAGGGCCTTCAGGTTTATGGTCCAGCAGCCACTCTGGTTAATTAGTACCTTCCTTAACGTGTATGGTCTTGCATTCCTTACCTGGCTGAACAGCCCCACTAACTTTAGAGTCAGATGTTGAAAGGTCATTGCAATAATTAAGGATTGCTGAGGGACATTTTTCAAACAGAAAAAGGAGACATGAGGAAAGAACTAATTGTGCCATTTGAAACTCTCCTGTTTCATATTTAATGGTAACAGAAATGTAGAGGTAGACAAATGCAGAGGTAGTCACTAAGGTCCAAACTAGAACAACTGGGCTGTATGAGCAATTAGTTGATGACCCTGTATTTCTCCCGTCAAGCTTAATTCTGTCCCTTGATTGTCCATGAGGGATTTAAAGACTTTATTTTTACAAGTAAGAGAGATATTTCTTTCTCCTCCTCCTTCATCTTTCTCTCTGTCTGCCATTTTTCTATCCAAGGTAGGGAATCCTTTCTTTGAGATTTTAAGCCTTTCCCTCAGTGAGGATGTGATGAACATCACAAAGTGTTCATGGCATTTCACATGGACCTGTGTTAACTCCATAAGGGCCGGGTAGAAGTGAGGTCCAGCCAGAAAGCATTGTACTTGGTCTGCAAATCACAGCGCCCTTTCCAGTCAGTTATTTGTGTGTGTAGCTGTCTTGTTTGTCTCACGCTCCAAACACAGACCCATGACTGTGTTAACAGACCCATTTATAATGTTAGATGATAGTATGGATGTGGATTTACTTGGATTAAAAGAAAGAGACCTAAAGAGCCAATACTGGGACCATGACCCTATGTGATACTTCTGTATTGGTGAGGTAAATTCCTGAAAGCCAGTGGAACTGAAGTAGGGTGTTGGTGTAACCAGGTTGTTTGATGAATGATGTGCATTTCTTGTGCTAAGCTTTGTGCTGTGTACCAGAAGAGATGGGTGACTGTTGTGCCTCAAAAGCACGAGCTCTTCACATCAATGTGTAGGGAACCTGGGTGATAAAACATTCACCGTGGTGGGAAAAGAAGGTTGGATGAGGTACAGTGGGCTTTACTTTCTCTGAGGAAGGGAAATGAGGAGAGAACTGGTGCTTTTTTTCTTTTTCCTTCTTATTTTTTTCCCTAGTACCCATCTTTTGTATTGAAATATACAGTGGTCTCTTGATTGTTTGTGAGGTTGAGTGTCTGAGGAGAAGAAGTGCCTCTAGCAGACATGATCAAGGAGCAGTCAGCTGGTCCTGGAGGTACTGCCACCCCACACGAACACGTATGTTGGCTGCCTGAGTCTGCATAGAGCCGAGTTTCGGTGTTGCTGCTTAAACAGCACAATGTCATCCTTGTTAGTCACTTTTAGTGGGGCAAACTAATTGGCCAGATATCCTCTGGCTAGTTCTACCAGCTGTGGGGTTGGTTGGGTTGGAGATTGAGAAACCAGCTGCGTAACAGTGGTGCAAGGGCTGGCATTCAAGTATTTCCATTATCAGGGAATAACGTATCTCATGCACAGAGGTCATTTTTTTACTAGAAGGCTATAGGTCACTTTCCAGTATCTCTTCTGCATAAGAAGTTTACTGAGCCGTGTATGTGCTTGCGCATTTATTTGTCTGTCTTCTTCACTTCCATAACCTTCAGATGTTCATACATAGATTGGTTGTGCACATCTTGTATACACACCTGGACAAACCAATGAATACCACCACGTAGAAACGAGCCCACTTTTAAGGTGGCAAAGATTTTCTGCATGCCAAGTGCAATTACTAGCTTGCTTTGGTTGCTCTGTAATTCTTAAGGCAGGTCTTTGCTCCCTACTGCCTGGCAAGATCTAGTAGTTATTTGTATCATCTGCATCACGGAGAGATACTGCATCCGCAGAGAATCAGCAGTGTCAGCAGCTACAATATTTCTGTCAATCTTTCGTTTAATTGGATTGTTTCTTTTATAAAGAGCAACGTTTTCATATCAAGTGAGTCAAATTGACATGGTCAGGATTTGACTCCATCCAGCCAGAAGGAATCTTTCATTCAGCTGTTAATACAGCTGTACCCAGGGAAAGTTGCAAAAGTAGTTTTTCATCAAGAAGCTACAGAACTTGGAAAAGATTGTTAAACAATGGTGCTAATTTTTTGTGGACTGGGGAAAAACTTCATCCAGACTCACTCCTAGACAATCTCTTCACCATCTCTGTGTTTATTTTTGGGGTGGTTTTCTTTTGTTGTTATATATATGGAAACATTCACTTGGGAAGGAGATCGTGGCTCCAGAAGGAGAAGCAGAGAGTTGCATTCATTTGCCTCAGAATATCACGCTGCCTCGAGAGTTAGGACACTTGTTATTTTTATGAGATTTTACATATTTAAAACAAAAATGCTCATCCCAAAACCACGATGGCACTCCTCCCTTTTTCCCTTATTACAATCTGAAAATGTTAAAAACCCTCCAGATTCCCAGATGGCAAAATAGCTTTCTGGCTGGTCCTCTCATCAGTGCATGTTGTTAATTTATTTGCCTAACCCCATGATTTTTTATTTTTCCTGTCTTTGGATGAAGCCCCTCAATCTTAAATATGAGTTAAGGGGAAGTCCAGGCATTGCAGGGTAGGAGGCAGATGTTATTAGAAGTTCAATGCTGTTGCATTGAATTCAGTGTAAGCACCGTGTGTGATCTAAAGCTGTGAACACAGACTGGAAACAGGAGTTCATTTCTGGATCTCTTCTTTTTTTCTATCAAAGCTTCTTCTTGTGCTTTGGGCTGGGCTGGCGACTAAAACTTTATTGTCCTTGCTTTCTGTTTCATCATTCATCTCTGCTACTAGCATATGTACTTATCTTGCTTTTCTCCCTTAGAAGTCAGTTTTCTGTTTGCTTCCTAAGCTCCTTCTGTATCTGTGGTCCTGGATGATCCTCCTTAGCAAGTTTTTGCCACTTTTTTCATAGATTTCCTAATATCCTAATGTAGCAAGTCAGCAAAGCTGGTTAGGTCTAAGCTGCTCTCTGTCCCAGAGTGCAGAACTTCACTCAGTTCCCATTGTAATGAGCTTTGATTTCCCAAAAGGTGACCAAACATCTGGGCAGCTCCCTCCAAACTTCTGTGTCATCTTTCCCCTTCCCCAGAGCCTTCGTGTTTATCATGTTCTATAATAATCTCAGTTTGTTAAGCCCTTTGCTTTTCCCTCTCTTCTCATGTCATAATTCCCTTGCTTTGAGGCTTCTCCTCCTGCTTCCTGGATCAGTCTGGGTGCTCATCCATTCTGACATGCTTGCTCCCCTCTTACCACTGGAAGATGAGACTGTGGCCTCTCTTTTCTTCCTTGTCCCCTGAATGATCTGTCCTTCTCTCCAAAGTTCTACTCTGCTCTCTGTGCCTTGCCCTAATAAATTGTCCAGCCTGCACGAGGGGCTGAAAGACGTGTTTCCCCTGTGCCTTGTTTTCCCCAGGCTGCATTCCCAACCCTTCTCTCACTCTCCCCAAATTGTTTCTCCCCTGGGTTGTTCTTCTGGATTGCTTTGTTCTGATACCTCCTTTCTATCAGACCATCTTCCTCATCCCAGCTGTTATGATTTCTCTCCTTTCCCAACACCTTATCCAGTACTGCATCTACAGGACTGGGTCCCTTCTTCCCCCTCCCTGCCCAAGCATCTCTGGAGATCATAGAATCATTTAGGTAGGAAGAGCCCCTTGGGATCATCGAGTCCAACCATCTCCCCTACTCTACAAAGTTCTCCCCTCCACCATATCCCCCAACACCACATCTAAACGTCCCTTAAACACATCCAGGGACGGTGTCTCAACTCCCTCCCTGGGCAGCCTATTCTGATGCCCGACCACTCTTTTCTGTGAAAAATTCTTTGATCCCCGACCACTCTTTTCTGTGAAAAATTCTTTCCTCGTGTTCAGTCTAAACCTGAATCCTCAGTTCCACACTGAAAAAAGGCAGGAATTGCTTTGCTTCACACACACACACAAAAAAAAAAGGAAAAAAAAAGAGGAGTTATATTCATCTGATGGCTTTTTTCTCCCTGGCTCTCATTTGCAGCGAGTATTTTTGCAAAAAGCGCTCATCCCCGAAGCTAACAATAAATCTGTGCGTGTGTGTGAGAGAGAGGGAGAGGGAGAAGAAGGGAGGGAGAGAGAGCAATACAAGAGTCTGGCGATGCGAGGCGGCATTGGAGAGCTGCTAGACCAGGGGAGCTGGCGGAGAGAAGCAAAGCCCCTCACTCCGGGCTCAGCGGGATCCCATTGGTTCCCGAGCTGCTCTTCCAAAGCGAAGAAGAGCTTGGAGGATTGAAGCGCACAGCCAGACGCAGACACTCAGCCAAGTTGTCAGCACGCTGGGAGGAAGAGAGGCTCACACACACACACACATACACACACACACAGGAGATTGCAGGGTGTCCGCTGCTTGATGCTCGTTTGTTTCCAGAGAGGAAGAAAAGAGAGTGAACAAACCAAAAAAAAAAAAAAAGGAACCAGAAAAGGGGGACGGAGTCTCATCCAGTCCAGCAGTCCCGAGGGGAATAATGGATGTGACCATATCTCAGTTCATCTTAGAAGAATTTGATGTCAACTGCAGCCTCCTGGATCGTTTACAAGAGACTTTTTTAGAGAGTTCCTCTATCCCTTTCCTGGGCTTTGATGGTAGGAAACATTACCTAGCAGCAGGGCTGGGAAAAGCTAAGATTCGGTTTGCTTTGTGATGCAAAGTGTGTGTCGCTTTTGTGCTTTCTCAACTGCTTCTTTTTTTCCCTTTCTGTCTCCTTTTTGAACGCCAAAGGTCCGTACTGCAATGCCACCACTGATCAGATCGGGACCTGCTGGCCCAGAACCTCTGCGGGGGAACTAGTAGAGAGACCCTGCCCGGAGTTCTTCAATGGGATCAAATACAACACCACAAGTAAGTACAAACTCCTTTCCTTCTCCCACAGATGCGGTGTTGAGAGGGCGCCTGGGGAGACCCAAAATATATTTTCCATTTAAAAAAAAAAAAAAAAAAGTGTTTGCCGTTTGCCTGGGAATCAACATTTCCTCTACATTCCAGCCTGTATATTTAAAATTCCTGCCTGGAATGATGCAGATTTCTCAAAAGCACAGACTTTTGGACATTGATTCCTCTTTGCTTAAATGTAGTTAGGTAGATCCGGGCAAAAAATCCCCTCTGCAATGTAAGGAGGGTATACTGTGCTTTGTGTGTTTGTTCATGTGTAGATGGGTGTAGCTGAATGTATTTGTAGCAGTGCTTCAGCCATTTGGATAATTAAACAACCTTTTGAGTTGCGAAGTACTTGGTCTTAACGCCTAAGAACTGTATTTAAAAAGGACTCTCCCTTTGAGATCTGTCTGTCTGAACAGGGGGACAAACTGGGCTGGAAGTTGTATCTAGCAAACATAAAGCTGAGATTTGGAATCTGTTTAGTAACTTCATCAGCGGTTGGCTTATGAGGCTGGTGTGGCTGCATCATTTCTGCAAGGGAAACAGCAGAGGATATTATGAGGCAAATAATATTCAAAGCAGGAGAGTATGGGCGCTCCTTAGAAATCTCTTGGAACTGGTGCTTAAGTCTTAGAGGTAAACAATCATGATGACTCACTAAAAATTTATTATTCAGGCTCTGGGACCCAGGCATTCATTTCCTTTTCCCTATCTGTCAATGCCGTTTGGACCTTTCATTAGGAGTTTTTAACATATTAGTTCCAAATATGTGATATGTGTAGCCACTTGTTTGTCACTCATTTTTTCAGACTACTCAGTCTGCTTTTGACTGTGGGGAACATTTCATTCCATGTTTCACTCTGAACTGTTGCTTGGGTGTTAGTGGTCTAATTTTCAGGTAGTGTTAATTTTGTGGGACTGGCATTCTCAATAAGTCCCATAAAAGAATGACCCTGTCATCTTAGATCTTATTTTTGAACTTGTTCAAAGTGAATTTATTCTTTCCCCAGCTCTAGGTGCCAAGGGTCAGATAACTAGACAAAAATTCTGAGTATTCCCTATGCGAAACAAATCCTCTTTCCAGATTTGTTCTTAAGGACCAGCTTTTGTCTCCTTGACTTTGAGCAGAGTAAGGAGGTTGCCTCTGAGAACTGCAAGATCATCCTCAAACCCTACATTCTCTGACCTGTGCTCTTTGCAGTAAAATAGGTGGGAACACGCGAAGGGCTGGGTTATGCTGTCTTGGATCATAGCAGGTAGTCCACTACCTTTACAGTCGCAGTCGAGATCAGAAGAAAATTTCTGAGAATTATGGACAGCTCAGAGCAGATTAAGTTGGTCAGACCCTAAAAGAACAGCCACAGAAAAAGGTACCTCAAAGAAGTGTGACTTTTTTGTCCATTTCATTTTTTTTTGATGGGTAAGTATTTCCACTGCCTTATTTTTGTTTCTCCAAAACAAAAGAAAGAAGGGGGGAAAAAATACATTATGGGTGATTTCTTATTTATATCATAAACACAATGGAGAGATCTCAAATGCTTTTCCTGTGCTTGGAAGAAAAAAAAATCTTGAATACCCGTTTTTCTTTCGATAAGCTGTGGTAGTGCTTTCAGTAGTTCATCAATGACCTGATTTAGAGTTCTTCCCTGGTCCTCTCCTTCTCAATGGTGGCTGATGCTTGTATTACAGTGCTAATAAATTTTCTGAAATCTGTTGCTCTTAAAACAGTGGCATGTTAATTAAAGACCGATGAAAAAATATTCTTGAAATGCTGAAACATTATTTTGTCATAGTCTGGGAAAATGGACATTTTTCTCCTTTCCACATAAAATGTGAGTAGTCTTGTTGAGGAGATATATGTCTGCAGGAGTGGTTGGTCGTGCATATTGGTGCCCAGATGTGGTAGCGTATGTAGCTCGGAATGGAAAACCAGAGCTCACTGAAGCTACTGTAGATGGCTTTCAGGTGATCTCATACTCTTCCATCTGTGTAGCTCCTCCAAGCTGTGGCACAGAAGAGGGAAGGACTGTACTGTTTGAGTCTACTTGTAAAATCAGTAGCTTCGTGGTGATCATAGTTGTGATTAAGGCTTGGGAAAGCAGTAGGAAAACAAGTTAAGATTTGAATACAAAGGTGCAATCGCTTTTGCATTTTGAAATTCTATTGGTACATACAGAACATGTCCAAAGTTTGGGAGGGCCAAATACTGCCAGGGTCTGACTGCTCTGACTTGCGTGATTTCCCCACATTAGTTTGTGGGCTGACTCTAATGAGGCTTGTGATGGGCTTAAAACTTAGACCGTGCACCTCGTGCAGGTAATAAAATTAGCACAGACCGACTGATAAAAACTGGGAAATGGATCTCGCAGATTTCAGAGGTGAATAAAGCTCCAAAGGGAAGGTTTGAACAGGAGATGGCTTGGATCAACATGAGATTTCTGCCTAGGACACGTAGTGTGGATTTGTCCTGTTCTGTTTTGCATTTTGGTGAGGCAAAGGGTGAAATGATGGTGTGTAATATCGTATTGAACTGGTTTTGAGAGCAAAATCAGCTAAGTTTAGGAAAAACACTGTGCAATGCCTCCTACTAAGGGCTTACCAGTTCTAGGTTGTAATGCAGATATTTGTTACAGTCAGGCACCTTGTGTTGGTGAGCTGCTGCCTTTTAGGAACTATGGTGTACCTTTAGTTTGGTTTTGTATGTCTGTGAGTATATTTCCCATTCTAATATGTATAAAACTTTTGAATCGATTTCCGTGATTTTATTTTTTGGTTTTTAGAAATGAATCTCTCACAGATGCCACCTTCCTACCAGTTTCATAAAAGTAGCTTGTCAGCTGGAGGGAATGAACCCAGTAGCGTTTTCCATAAATCAAAGCTTTTGCATTGTAAACACTAAAAAATCCAGACTTGGAAGTGCCCAAACTCTGTGAAAAACTTACACCAGACTTAGTCAAGCAGAAGACACTGATCCATGGCAAACCAGGCAGCCCAAGTTCTCAGACTCATGAGGCTATTTCTGTGCTTTGTTGTAGTCTCTGGGCACGTAGTGTGTGAAATTTATGACAAAATGTGACCAGTAGATCCCATCAGCAGAGATCAGCTCATCAAAGGCTTTGGAGGGGATCAATTTCTGTGATTTTATTTTTTGGTTTTTAGAAATTAATCTCTCACAGATGCCACCTTCCTACCGGTTTCATAAAAGTAGCTTGTCAGCTGGAGGGAATGAACCCAGTAGCGTTTTCCATAAATCAAAGCTTTTGCATTGTAAACACTAGAAAATCCAGACTTGGAAGTGCCCAGACTCTGTGAAAAACTTACACCAGACTTAGTCAAGCAGAAGACACTGATCCATGGCAAACCAGGCAGCCCAAGTTCTCAGACTCATGAGGCTATTTCTGTGCTTTGTTGTAGTCTCTGGGCACGTAGTGTGTGAAATTTATGACAAAATGTGACCAGTAGATCCCATCAGCAGAGATCAGCTCATCAAAGGCTTTGGAGGGACCTGCCCTGGTTTGGTATCCATCTCCTCAACTCTCATGCTTTGATTGTTGCTCTAACTCAGAGCCCCTGAGTGCTTGGGTGGGGAATGCAGTTAAACCCTGAAATATGCCAGCAAAATTTAATGAACGAGTATTTGAGTCAAAAAAATTAAAAACAAGAACTGGTGCATTTAAAAAAAACCTGTTTGTTTGCCACTATAGAATAAACTGTTTGCATTGTCAAACCCTGAAATATGCCAGCAAAATCTAAGGAAAGAGTATTTGAGTCAAAAAAATTAAGAACAAGAATTGGTGCATTTAAAAAAAAAAACTGTTTGCCACTATAGAATAAACTGTTTGCATAAAATATTTCCACTCTAACTGCAAAAAGTTCCCCTGGTGATTCTGTGCGTGTGTCTGTGTTGCCGTGTGTCTCTTGGGAGCCGCTGAGTGACTCAGATAAGTTTCAGCTGGATTCCTAAAACAAAGTCTGTCAGTCTGTGAGTATTTTTGATCTCCAACATTTTGTTATTTTGGTGATTTGTTTTTTTTCTCTCTCTTTTTATTTGGGAAATAAAGTCGTGCTGACAAAACTGACATCTGGTTACCCTGTGGAGTGATTTGTGATTATAGGCAAAATGGTTTTTGACCAAGGATCTGCAAATGATGCCATCCACTTAAAACTTTGCAGTTTTGCAGTAAAGCTTATGTATTATTCTCCAAGGAAAAAAAAAATAATAGGAGGGGGAGGGGGAAATGTATGTGTTGGTGCAGTGTGTGGCTGTGCACTTGTCTCTGCTCAGGATCTATATTTAGCGAAAGATGACAATATCATTGCTGCCCTCTAGATGTGTTTATGCTTTGACAGTGTGAAGCTTTTATTCTTGTTTGAGGAAACAGATTAATTCACTTATTAGGATATTCCGAAGCTTGATTAATTCAGCAAATGGGCAGTAATGAGACGCTTTTTGCTGCTTGCAAAAAACGTGGTTGTACGTGCAAGTACTTACAGTGTGTTACAGGCTCCAGTGTCTCTACTGTAGCTCGTTCCTTTCCCAACAAATTACCCCCTGCAATGGGGAAATGTAGGATCAGATGTTCATCTGGTGGCCAATGTGTTGAAGTCTTCACTGTCTGACTCGAGTTTGTCTGTGACAGCTGGTGCAGTGGAGGGGTGTTCCATGGTGAGACCTGTCCTTTGGGGCTGGTCGGCTCGGTTTGGGCTGGCTGCAGGTAGGAGGTGGAGGCATTGGAAGCTCTTTGGCTTGCAGATTGAGACACACAACTCTAGGTATTGCCATGTAGGTATCAACAGCCAGTTTAAGTATCTAAACTGTAATACAAATTAGTGGAGCTCTAATTGATATAGAGGATGAAGCCTAGAGAGTTACTCAGCTCAACCTGAATGTACAGATGAGTTCAGGAGCCCATGCAGAGGTGCTAGTGCCAGTTGGTGTGTCCAGGGGTATCTTGCCTGGTACCCAGTTCCTGTTTCAGAGGGCCCAGGCCTTGTGCACGTTTGTGGTTTATCTTCCAGGCTACATGGGTGTTGCAGATACTCCAAGACAAATGACACCTCGCCTGTGTTTTGGCAGCTGAATTCATCCCTGAGTGTCTGTTGAGATGAACTGCACCCAGACCTGGGGAGTGACATTAGGAGGCCAGACCGCTTTTGTGATCAGCAGGAACGAAAAGTCTCTTTAGCTCTAAACTCCCTCTCTGCAAATCCCCCCTCTCTCTCTCCGTATAGGAAAGCTCTTGGGCTGAAATAACCACTTCAGATGAGTGGTTTGGGCATTGCAAAAAGCATCATCATCTTCTCTGGGGACTATGCTGCTGAAAACAGGCACATAAGTACTGCTCACCTTGTACTGATGGGGTTTTGGTCCATCGTTGCCTACTCCTTGTTCTGAGGGTGTGTACACAGCATGTCTTGGGGTGCATCCAGCACAGCATAGCTAGCCAGTCAAGGGAGGTGACTGTCACACTCTACACTGCACTGATGTGGCCCCACCTTGAGTACTGTGTGCAGCTTTGGGTGCCTCAATATAAAAAGGACATCAAACTATGAAGGTGTGTTCAGAGGAGGACGACCAAGAGGGTGAAAGGCCTCAAGGGCAAGATTTAAGCTATGTGGCTGAGGTCACCTGGCTTGTGCAGCTTGGAGATGACAAGGCTGAGGGGTCACCTCAGCGCAATTTACAACATCCCCAAGGCAGGCAGTGGAGAGGAAGGGGCTGATCTCCTCTCTCTGGTGACCAACGATAGGAGTGGAATGAAGCTGCATCAGGGGAAGTTCAGACTGGACATTAGGGGAAGGTTCTTCACTGAGAAGGTGGTCGGAACAGGTTCTCCAGGGAAGTAGTCACAGCACTCTTCAGGTTCAAGGAGCATCTGGATGACATTCGTAGTCATATGGTTTAGTTTTAGATAGTTCTTTGAGGAGCAGGGACCTGGACTTGATGAGTCTTATGGGTCCCTTCCAACTTGAGATATTCTATGCTTCTATGATTCTGTGATTTTTGGTGGCCTTGTTGAGAATGATTTGGTGTTGCCTTGTTGAAAATGATTTGGATAAGATCGGTGGCTTAGAAACTGGACTATTGTTCACATGGATGGACACTTGTGCCATTGGCACAAGTATCACAGTTGTCCCTTTTGACATGGCTTACTCCACACTGCAAGAACAATTCCTGCAGTTCTTTGTTGTCTCAGCCTGAACAGAGGCAAATAATCTTTTGAGTGCTAAGAGAAGGTTGAAGAAGTGAATTAATAGTTCTTCCGTTTTGCATCCTGTCTCTTTTGAAAGAGGTTAAAGAGATGATTTAATTTTTTAAAGTGCAAAAGAGCTTATTTTCATAGGTTAAACAGCCATTTTTTTATCAAGATGTAACCTCTGCTGCTTTTCTTTCTGATTAATTATTGTTCAAAGCTGTGGAGTGGTGGCTTCAGCCCGCATATAAAACATGAGCCTTGCTTGGAAATCATTGGTCACAGAGTCTTGTTCATACTATATGGGTGAGACCTGTCCCAATAATTACAGAAATGTGCACTTTTATGAGTGGCTTGCCTGGAGGCTTAATTAACATTTTCACTTGTGTTTTGTCATGTGTATTTTAGTGTCTTGAGCACTTTTGTTGATCACATTACTTTTTCCTCAAAGGTTACTGTGGTTTGATTTCTAAAGGGTGCATTTTTGAAAGCTAAGTCCCTTTGTAAAAGCCAGAGACCCTTTATGCTCTGGTGGCCTTTCATCTTTATTGGAGAGAGAGGAATAAAAAGCCCATCAGCACAGGCTTGTAAGCATGAGTGGTGATTTCTGGAGATGCAGCTGAGGTGTGGGCTGGGGAGAAGGACCAGGTGAGAGGAAGCATCCCAGCCTGAGAGGCAGCAGATGCTGAGCAGTTCTGGTGCAATGCCATTTGGATTGAAGGGCTCTTTATATATTTAAAACACATTTCCGAAAGAAGAGTTTCAAAGATCAAATGCACAACTTTCTCTTTTTGCTGGGCAATGTGTGTGTGTTTTCAGACTCAGAAAAGTACTACGAAGCCTTGAAACTATTCCCACCTCATCCGTCTTCTGTAACCTTGTTAGATGTCCAGAAGGCTTGCATTCCAGTGGAATGCTCAATGACAGAAGGAGATTTGGGGTAAGAAGAGATGTTTTGTAGCCAATTTTAATTATGGACTTGCTAGAAAAACGATGTAAAAAAAAAAAAAGAAGTGTCTGCAGTTTTGCAGAAGCCGTGTTTCAGCCATCCTGGGAGGATGAACCCAATATTTTTGGCTAGGGAGTCAAGAGTATGTGAAAGTTAAAGGAAGGAGACAGATGAGAAACCAAACAAGCATGACAAAGGGAAAAGAAGGCTGGAATTGGAATTCTGGAGGAGGAATTAAAACATAATTTTTAAGCTTGTAAAGCTTCTCTCTGTGGAGACCAAATCTGCAGTTGATTAGGTCAGCTTGACTCCAATAGCGTTGTATCCAAATTAAGATTTCAACCATCTTTGTTCACTTTCTTTTACTAGTTTAGGTGGAATTCTTCCACAAATGCAGCAGTGGGAGGCTCTTGATTTCAGTGCTTGCACAGATGGGAGAGGCTTTACTTTTTTTCCCCTCACATTTTTTTTTCTTTCCATTGTGAAGTGTAATTTGCGGTAGGAAATCGCTCTGATTTTGCAGTTTGGAAGAAGAGTACTGAAAACACCACTTAAAGGAGGAATGAAAATAACCCACCTTTCTTTCTTCCACTACGATCATCCCGTGAAACGTGATTTCTTCATTGAGCTCAGAAGTTAATTGCATGTAGTAACATAAGAAGATTGTTACTGCAGTCATGTTCGGGGACCTTTTCTTCAGCTAATTAAACAATGATTAGTATTTTTGTTCTTCATTAGTAAGTTATGAGGTGGCTTTGCTGTGATCCTATTGTGTGAGGATTCTCTTCAGTTTAATCTTGACTTTTGAGGTAGACTTCTCACGTTTCCCAGAGCCAGGAACTGCTACTGCTGTTGCACATCAAAGCCCATCTGATCCTCCACCAAAGTCAATCAGACCTGCCAGCGGCAGCAGGAGGCCCCGTTCCTTCCTTTGCCCTTCAGGGTGCAAACCCTGAACTTGTGGCAAAGGGGTCACCACCCAGGATGTCTGGGGAAAGTCACAACAAGAGAGTAATGATGGATCTCTTAGAGGGTTCTGAACCTTGTGGTCTCCAGGAGGGTCAACAAACGCAGGGTTGCCCACATTATCTTTGGAGGCTTTGTGAGGCCCTGTTTAAGGAATCTGCCCATCCAGCTATCCATCGCTTGCATGAGATATCGAGCTGTTGTCTAAGCTGACAGCAGCTACCAGTTGGGAAACAGATGGACTGAGGTTCAGTTTCTTCCCACAAGTTAGGAATTAGACGATACTTGCAAAATCGTGTTCTTCTGGGGCCATGGGAGGAGTGGAAAAGGGAATGGCTCAGAAACATATGGGGAAGGGAAGAAATAAACACACTACAAAGGGAGACAAAGCAGGAAATCCTCATCTCACAATGTCAAAAAGAGAGGAAAAATCCCACCCAGCTGCACCTACTGTCGGGACTCTCTTGTGGATGTGGGATTTCTTGTTTTATTCTGCCTCGTGACCCATTTTCCATCCAGCCAAGCTGTGGGAGGATGAGGTCTGAAGCCCTGCTGGGGAAGGTGGAATCAGGCTGCTCTCTCCAGTTGCTGAACACTTGAGGCTGTCTGCAAGTCACTGGGTTTCAGCCTTTGTGTTTATTGTCCCAAAACCTTAGGAAGAGTGTCACTGAAGGAATGGTCACCCGTAATTCCTCCTCTCAGCCACAGGGTGTCACTTAAAGTGCAGGTAAAGTCAATGTCCACGGGCATCTGCAATGAGTGGCTTGGGGGTGGAAATGATGGATGGGGTCAAAGAAAACTGGTGTGAATAACGGTCCTGGACTTTGTCCTGCTCTAATTACTGATGGTGCTGCCTCTGCAGCTTTCCCATCCTGATGGGTGTTAAAAGAGACTCATGGAAGTGAACTGGGACAGAGAGGAGGAGGAGGAGGTGGAGGATGTTCTGGAAGGAACTCTGCCTTTGTGGAGCACTTGCTTGAGAGCAGGTCACTGGCTGAAGGTAAGGTGGTGGTTTCACCAGGGCTGCTCTGAAAGGCGAAGGGAAGAGAAGTCACAAGCTTTGTTCCCAAGCAGGAGTGTGTTATGTTAGAAGCTGTGGAACTATGCAAAGCATAATGTAGACATTCAGAGGTGGAACAACTCTATCAAAGAAACTGAAGCAGTCAACAAGAACCTGCATTTTGATGATACAGGGATTCCTCCTTGCTATGTTCATTGCTGTTGTCCTTCCTGTTGCATCAACCTGATCCCTCCTGCCTGAGTACTGTCCCCTGGCAGGGACTATTAGATTCTCTCTGTGGACCCTCAGGTACTTCACAGATGCTCCAGGTGCTGCTACTTAAGAAGAGGAACAAATAAGTATCTTAAAAGGGGGACAAGACCTTTCTCAGCTGTGACTGCTTAACTTGCCCGTTGCTCGTGGGAAGGGTGCTCTGCAGATCAGTAAGTCCATTCACTGGGTTTTGGTTCTTTGTATTTTCCTCTGTCTTCTTCAGTGGTATGGAAGTATCTTTGCTGTTCACGTAAAGGTGCATCTTTGTAATTTCTGTGGCTTGGAAGAAAGGTATATTAAACTGTGTCCTGGTCCCAGTAAAGTTCTCAGACTCCAAAAGTCATGCAAGACTTTGCTCGTGGCCTGCTGTCCTGTGAAAGGAAAACTTCCACTCAGTTTTGGACCACAACGTTGCTTATGGCTTGACATCCAGATTAGAATAGCCATTTTTAGTAGCTCGAGAAGGCAATGAGAAATATGATTTCCCATGGAAATTGAAGGGGAATGGATTTTTAGTAGATATTTTCCTCTTTGAGTGCAGTCTCATTCCCTCAGATGTTACTCATGGTGTTTGTAATTGGTAGCTCTTGGGACAAATTACTAAAATCAATAACACTTGGATTGCTTTATTCTGAGCTCTTTCTCTGCTGTGCTGGGAATAACAGAGGGCCAGATGCTGCTCTATATAAGACTTGTACAGTGAGAAGCAATCCATTGAAGCAAATAATAAGAACAGAAACTCAATGGTTTTTAAAAAAAAAATAAGCCAGAAAAAATCTCTCCAGATCTCATGAAGAGTTTTCCCTGGGAAAACAGAAGAAGAGAGAAGTATTCCCAATGCAGTTGCATTGGCTAAAACCCCTGGAGGTAGGAAAGCACTGACCATACAGTGACACAAGAATTAGTGAAGTTCCTTATCGTCCTAAGTCAGCCAGGGAGAAAGGAGAGATTTGGAAAATGGAAAATGTGTTGTGGAAATGAAACAAAGAAAATAGTAAATTGCTTTGGTAGCATTTTAACTAAACTTAGATGTGAACTCCTAGTGATTCTTTCTCTCACTGCTAAGAATTTTAATTTAACTTAATTATTGCTGAATTATGCCAGTAATACCTGAAACATCAGCATTTGTGTACTTCAAAGTGCATGATGAGCAGTCATTATTCCTTGCAGAATCTCCAGGCTTGCAGCATTGATTGCTGCTTCTCAACTAGAGCAGCTAAGGCAGAGTTTGGGAGCAGAGGGTATTTTCAGTGATCTTAATTTCTGTCTGATGTTAATACACTTGACAAACCAAATGCTTTGAGCTCTCCTTGGACACCGGTGGGGACAGGAAGTGTTTAGTTGCTGGAAATGGATTTCTAGATATCATAAACTAAGGACACCCTATTCCTTTCCAAGACAACAGAATAAAAGGCAGTGGATGATGGGGTGATGAAAAGCAGAGAGATGTACCAGTGTTAGGCTTCCATAGGGAAAATGTCTAGCAGGTTCCTGCCTGGAAGGAGTTTCTTCTGTCCCAGGTGCTCTCTGGAGATAGAGACCCCTGACTTGGAAGCCCCTCTCTTCAAGGACTTATCTTCCTCTTCTGAGGGCTGCCTCAGGATGTTGATGATGGCATCTCGGGTGGGAAGTTGCAGGGATTTGCGCAGTGGTGCACCCATGCTATGGGTGACATGGGACCGTATGGGAGCCAGGTGATGCTGCCACCAGGTCACAAGGCCTCTGTGGAGTGAACACCTTTCATTCTTTGGTGTCAACACTTTGTACTGAAGAAAGCCAGGTTCCCCCAGACCCACATGTGGTTCATTTTGGCCATCGAATCTGAGATTCAGAATTTTTCACTTCACATAAGCCTCAGTTATAAACTCAGCCACTTGCCCCATTACTGGGCCAATATTTGCCAAATATTTCCCTTTCGTTAGGCCTCTCTAAAAATGAACATTTCCACCTGGCAGCTGGCAGCACTGCGCCAAAGCTGACTGTGACTAAGGAGGCTTTCTTTGCAGCACTAAAATAAGAAGGCTTTTGGTTTGTTTTGTTTGAGAAGTGAGGGAACAAAGTACTATTTGGATCTGCCTTCTGTTTCAAAGCCTCAGTCTCAAAAAGGACAGGGATGGATCCAAGTGCAGCTTATGGTGGTGCAGGTCCCAGTCCAAGGGAGACAGGCTGTAGCATGAATGCTAAGTTTTGCTGCTGTTCTTATTCTTTCTTGGTGGAGAGCTAAAAGATCACCACCAAGGTCTTATCTTGTAGTTAAGTGATCCCCATCCACCTGCAAACCCATTCCTATCCTGGCCATGCCATTTTCATCCTAATCTGTTCTTAATCCCTTTATCTCTCCTGTATTCACTCCATGTTTCTCCTGTAAAATAAATTCCAGCGACAATAATAATAGCAGTTTAATTCTCACACAAGCACTTTGTTTAATTCCTTCAGTGAATGCTGAGGGAAATACAAGGGTCTGTGAGCTGAATCAGAGAGGTGAGTGTGTCAGAAGAGCACAGGCGTCATAATAGTGTGTTTCAGTTCATATGGGAGTATATAAAATGCTCTATAGATAACAGCTTGATTTTTTCAGTGAATGGGTGTTAAGTAAAGATTCCTGTTTTACTGATTCTCTGTTAGATCTCAGCTGCAGATCCATGGAATCATAGAATAGTTTGGGTTGGAAGGGACTTTAAAGATCTTACAGTTCCAACCCCCCTGCCGTGGGCAGGGACACCTCCCACCAGACCAGGTTGCTCAAAGTCCCATCCATGACTGAGTTACGGTGATTGCATCAGTACATGGACTAGCA
This sequence comes from Calidris pugnax, assembly GCF_001431845.1. NCBI lineage: Eukaryota > Metazoa > Chordata > Aves > Charadriiformes > Scolopacidae > Calidris > Calidris pugnax. The sequence continues at coordinate 3,409,239 of NW_015090864.1, forward strand.
GAGGTAGAGCACTGGACCACGCTCATTCCAGTTGCAGGGACGGGGCCTGGAGTGAATTTGTGCTGGTTTTTTTTCATGGCTTCTTCACCTGGTTAGGTAACTGCAGGCCTCCTGTCTGCCTTCACTGCATTACCCCTTCTAGGCTCCCTGTCAAAACCCCAGTCTCAGTTCCCCATTCCCTGCAGTGGCCTGACTGGCACAGAAAGAACCGTGAATGGAGCAGACACATGAATGAGTCATTGATGCTCTGGGACCATATGGAAATCAACTGCCTTCACTCAGCTTCTGGTAAACCTGAGCTAAAATTCACCTTCTGAAATCTCATGGAAAGAAATGCATTTTCACTGTGGTAAGTCCACATGTCCAAGTCCTTAGTTTCATGAGTAGCTTTGAAAGCTTTACTCTGATTTTACCAGTAACTTCTGGAAACAAAGTGTTTCTAGGGATTTTGAGCACTGAGCTGAGGAAGCCCTGGCTTTGCTTGGTGAAAATGAACATGGTGTGGCAACATGACATATTGCAAGTTGGGCTAGATGAACTCTACTGCTCCTTCTAACCAGCATTTCTGTGGTTTTGTGATAGCCCTATAGATTTCAAATTCATCCTTCAGTGGTCTCTATCATCAATGTTTTGTTCTTCATGGACACCTGTGACACGGCACTTAGTCATGGTGTTTTCTGTTGCTGGGACACTTGAGCCATAAGCAAAATATGAAGAATTTGTTTCACAGTACGTGTAACAGAGCAAGAGTACTCTCAGTCTCTTGTTTGGATTCCATGTACCAAGTAATGTATAATGTCTCTTCTTTGGATTCCATGTACCAAGTAATGTATAATGTGTAATTTTTGCACCATTTTACTTGTTTTAGTTCGTCCTTTGCTTGCTTTTAGAGGAATCAAGTGAGTCTCAGAGGGCACTGACCTTTGTCTAGTTGCCATGTTACCTTAATGAAAATCAGCTGGAAAAGGCAGGGCTAATTGCTTTGATTTAATCCTGAAATGTTGATGACTCATTGATGGCTCATTCAGAAAAGCAGATACTCGAGGTAGAAGGACCAGATAAAAATAGCTTTCTTGAGATGAAGTTAAGCAGTTTAAGTGCTGGAAGTTTCAAATATCTAGGTGTTGGATGCTGCTTGTAGGAAACTTGAGCTCTGACTGTGGTATCCATGTCCTCTTCTACCTTGGGGTAAGAGGAGTAAACCTTCTGTTCAACTCCGAGAAGAGAGCACCAGTGAGGTGGTTAAGATGTCCCTCTGACAAATCTGGAGCTTTCATCCAAGCAGTGAGTTAAATGTCTGATGCAGGAGCTCCACCACACCTGGAAGATGACACTTTCTGAGGCCATCTGGAAAATACGTAGAACGGTTCTCGGAATTAAAAGATTTGTCATCTCACTGGGACTGACTCGCTTCCACTGCTAATTTATTTCTCTTCTACAAAAAGGAAAGAATTACAGAAGGTTGGAGGAAGAGTGGAAGTATGAGGGGGGAAAAAAAGGATAGAGAAAGAGCGGAGCATCAACCAAGCAGACTGAGAATGGAAGGGGAGGTTACTGGTCAAGGTGGAAGTGATCAAAGTCACAGAGACCTTGTGCCTGAAGAAGAATGTAAGAGTCTCTGTGGGAATGGGTGAGGACGCGAGTTCCTGCAGAACACTTTAATGAACAGGTTTGAGTGTTTTAAAATGTAGAAATGCCATTGTGCAGGAGCAAGAGCTGGCAGGTTGTTCAGAGGTGAGAAGCAGCAATGAGCTTCCAGATGATTAAGGACGAAGTGTTGTGAGGTTAGATGGAAAGATGGCATGACAGAGCACAAGTGAGGAAAGGCTCAAATACTAGTGCTGTCAAAGAACACAGTGCATGAACCCTGATGGAGGGAGGGGGCAAACGTTAGGAGGCACACAGAAGGTGTTTCTGGGGAGGAACTGGAGTGCCATGCAGGCTGGCTGCCAGCTGTGAGACAACAAGCAAAAAGATCCCAAGGAACGGTAGGTGGGAGAAGGGAATTGTTGGTTAAATACCAGATACAAAGAATAAGTGTGATGCGTGCTGTACTGTATCCAAAGCAGGCAGGCTAGAATAACGGGCGCAATTACCGACACCAGTGCCACCAGAGGCTCTGAGCAAATTAAAACTCAACAGAAGAAAATGTCAAAGCCAACGTATCTGTCTTGCAAATGAAAAGGCAACGTGCAGCTTGATTTCTGGCATGTTTAGCCTAAGTACTTTCTCTCTTTCCATGTTCCTATGGGAAGAGGCATTCATGGACTAGTTTCCTTCGTGATCTTTTCTTGCTATCTCTCCTCTGACTGTCTTGTCCCTTGAGTTGGTGGGCAGGTGGGTGAGAGGACCACAGCTTCACATTAGAACCACCTTGGTTCTGACTGTGTTGCTTTGGAAGAGCAGCTTTCAGAGTTAAAGCAAAAACTTGCCTGACCATGGCTTGCCTTGATCCATCTGGGACGTGGGGTTGTTCTGGTCACCTGCTGCAGTCATGAGACAGCGTTTGTAGTTGGGCCAGTTAGAAAGGGATAGGAATAGGGTATTTTCATGCCGAATGCAGCTTGTAACTGTCAGAACAGACAGTAAATGAGACCTATTTCATACCCTGTAACTGACCTCAGCCAAGCTGCTTCGGTCTCCTGTCCTTCAGTCCTGCCCTTTTTAAAGTAACTCCAATAAATCAGGAACTCTGAAGCCTTCCAACTCCGTAAGGACTTCTCTCCTGCTTTTTTTGGTTTAGAGTGCAAGAAGCTCCCTGCTAATATGTCACCTCTATTCCTCGGTGTCATTAATTTCTTTCACACTGAACAGGACAGTTTTGAGGACAGAATCTGTGTTTTGCAGTCCTTTATAAGGGTTTTCAAACAAAGAATTTCAGAAGTACAAAGTGCTAATCAGGCATTCAGTATCTTAATATCCTGGTCTCCAGGACTCTTTCAGCAATAATAATCTGTTCTTATAATGAAAACATGAGCTGAATGGAAAGCATCCCTTTGTGTGGTGTGGGAAAACTGAAGTTACTGTAACATCTTTAGAGTTGCAAAAATATCCATGATCTTGGATGTTTAATCTATGTAAGTGATTGCTACAGTTACCAATATATTTCTGTGTTTAACCATGTATTTCCACAGCTCACCTCTATCTCTTTATTTTCCTATTTTATTGTCTTGCTGCAGATCTGCTGGTCTGTAGCACCTGCAACTTTTCTGTGTGCCAAAGGAAATGCTTAGGTATCAGAATCACACTTATTCAGCTCTTCGGTGCTCTTCTCTGCAATGCAGAGTTGTTTCCTAGGCTACATTTGCTAGTATAATACATATTCTGTTGTCAGATATCCCATCCAGTGGATTTTGTCTCATTCCTTGATCCAGTGAAGATAAATTATTGTGCGGTCCTGCTTTATCAGTGGAGATTGCTTCATTTGTCATACGCGGAGTTTGGTTTCTCAAGTAATTTTTTTTCTGCAAACACACTTCAAATACATCACACCACGTTGCAGCACAAATGAAGAAGAGGAATTCAGACTCTCAGGTGGTGACGTGAGAAAAGGCAGTATGTTAGAAGAAAACAGCCTTTGATCAGGCTCAGCATTGCCTTTTCGTGCCAAAACCAAAGGAAGGGTATATTGATCCTCTGAAGGATTATTGCCTGTTTAGTGTCAGCCCCATGAACGCAGCTGCAGCTGGGAGCAGGGCAGGTGTGTGATGGAGCATCACTGGGGGCTGGGCAGCCCACGGGTGTGAGAAGTGAAGTAATAGTGAAAACAGTTAAAAGAAAGTGCAGAATCACGACCTGTACTTAGGTAGGGAGATATAAAGCTATTGTCAGGACAAGAGCTAAAAGAAGATAAAAGTAAAGGGGAAAAAAAAAAACAACCCCTAGGAAAAACTAGGAATGGGGAAGGATTAGGGTTTTTACGATACATTGTGGGGCTTTGATGCATCAGTGGGGCTGACATAGCCTAATACAGAAGCTGAGGATGCTGTCTCTGTTCATCCCATGCCCCAGCTCACAAACAGTAATTTGTTTACGAGTCAGCTTCTGGTTTGCTGCAGTTTACGGCAGGTATTTGCTATAAATCAGTGCCTTTTGAGTGCCTCTGGTTAATGGTCATCTCAGCTTTCGGTGCTCTGGGACAAGACAGACAGCTGGTGCCAGTCAGTTTTACAGTTACAATCCTTATCCGTGAATGGATGTCATTAACTGTCCCCTCTGTTCAACCTTCACAGCTATTTCCATTGCCAGCGATGACTGAGATGAGCTAATTACACAGATTATGCAATTTTGCTGTACATAATACTTGTAATTTTGTAATGAAGGAGAAGCGCCGTGTAGTAACAGTTCACATAAACCCGCCTTTGACTACAAGGGTCTGGCAGGAAGAGAAACTTTGCATGGACGAGTTAAATAAGAGTCAGATCACTGATAGGGAAAAAGATTTTTGAAACACATTTTTGGAAACAATTGCTAATATAGCCACAAAAATGTTTTTTAGAGAGTAGGTTTCAGCTCCAGTGTTAGCAATGTCCTGAACGCTTAGAAGAATCCCATGAATGCGTGTAAATGTAAATGATCCTTTGCAGCTTTAGAAGGATTTACTTCATTTTTGGGGCAAGATCAGGCAAAAGGTTTGTTTGTTGTGATATTGTTGTTTGTTGTTGCGGTGGTGTTTCTTTGGTGCATTATTTTCTTGTTTGCTTCTTCCTGAATGGACCAGATTATTGGTGATTACCGACAGTAAAAGTCACCTTCGTTTTGCCTGCATTGCTGTGGTGTGTAGGGACCAGAGCTTTTTTTTGGAAGGCTCTAAACAAACTCTGGAAAATATCTGCTGGAAAGCCAGAAAGTATGAGAGAGGACAAGAAAGGACAGAGAGGAGGTGTGTTGAGTTTACATGGCAACGTTTTGATAGCAAGGCAGGGCTGCAAGAGTGGCTTCTGTGAGAAGAGGCCTGGGGCTGCCCATGTTGGATAGAGCCAGGTTCAGCCCTTTTTTTTAATTTAACTGTTTTTATCTCAGCCCATGGATTTTTAATCTTATTGTGTGCCCTGTCCTGAGGAGAAGTACAGAGCGAGCAGTCTAGTGGGCACTCGGCAGTCAGCCAAGGTCAAGTGAGAAGTACAGAGTGAGTGGTCTGGTGGGCACTCGGCAGTCAGCCAAGGTCAAGTCGCCACAGGAGGCTATGAAATAAATACAGCAAAATTAATTCTAACTTTTTTTTTTTTCCTTCAAAATTCTTAAACCTCAGAAATACGGTTATGGGGGCTGAATGCTGCAAAGCACAGGCCGTTGTCCTGGGGAAGTACTTCCAGGAAGATAAACTGGGGCATTTGAATGGAATTTGCAGATTAAAATTTCTATGTGGTCTACCCAAGTTGACTTAATTTGTGGTGGCGTATCCTACCTTGAATGTGGAAGGAGATGAGTCATTTCCCCAAAGAACGGTGCAAAGGGGTAGGTCCATTCTGCATCAGAGGTGTGATTTAAGCTGCTGAGTTATTACAGATGCACCTGGTGTAGCTTGACTTAGTGCTAATAACATCAAAGGTGTATCAGCCCAACCATTGGTGTCTGATGCTCCAGCCAGAGGCAGAGATGTCATTGGTGGGGTATGTTATTGTGGTCCAGCTCGGTTGTGTTCCCATCGCTTCTCTCCAAATACTCCCTACAGTCATCCTTCTCATATAGCTGTTTTGGTGATCTCTGGCTGTATTTTAAGCCAGCTGTAAATGTTTTAAATTCAACACGTGGTCTATAGCTAAATACACTAACTGGTTTTCGGCCTCAGAAAGCAATGAGGATTCAGCGTTCAGAATGAAAGACGTTTTTATCTCTTAACAGCTTAGTGAAGTCATATGGAGAAATTCTCTCTGCCTGCAGCACATATCCTTTCCCAAAATAGATACCAGACTAAATTGTCTTGTTATTTTTACCTGAAGTTCTAGGTTGGTTGTCTTACTTCAAAGGATTTCAAAATTGATCTTCTTTCGTTGAAACAAACTCACTGTTCTGTAGCAATTATCATCATCCCTTACAAATATTTTTATACTTTCCTGGAGTTTCTGATATCGTGTCCTATTTAATGTGGTCCTTCCATGGGGCTGTGAAAGCTGAATGTATGCTTCTACCTTTTCTAACTTAGCTCCAAAGATGAGGCTCTCAGTTTTCAGACAGTCTGGTGCCATCAGCTGAATGTGAAGGAACCACACCATGGCACCTCCAGGCTTTCCTTCACTAACTGCTCTCCACTCGACAGATCCTGGGGGAAATCAGTTTCTGCTGTTTCAGCAGCGTTTGTGAATCCGTTTCCCTCACAGCTATCACAAGGGAAGTTGTCTTTTTACACTGCTGTTTCACAGGATATTGGAAAGAGCAGGTGGTGAAGCTCTTGCTCTTCAGCATTTATTTTTTTTCCCCTTTAATTAAGTAGGACTCCCCCAAAGGCTAAAGGAAGTAGCACTAACGTATAACTGCAGGAACTGCTTACTTCTGTTGATGCAGATGTTTCACCTGGCTAGAGAAAGAAGAAGTGTTTAGAAGGTTGCAACACTTAAGGGTTGCTTAGTGCTACTGTATGACTCAGAAAATCCTTCTACAAATGTGTGTGGAACTCAGTGCTTAAGTTCTGAGATCAGTTATTTTTACTGATCATGAACAACAGGATGGAAAAACGGAGGTAAGTGGTAAAAAGGGAGAAAGTAGAAAGATTTAAAAGAGGATTTGTAGACTGGCCACATGTAATCAAGGAACATTCTCTGCAGGCTGAAGCATCCTGTGAATAGTTTTCATAAATTATTTTCAATACTAAGGTAACAGAGGCACTTGAAATAACTGGTATATGCGTACTGCACTGTAAATCTATTTAAACAGAGATAATGAGCAATATTTTTCTCTTAGACTAAACTAAATCCCAAGTAATTCTCTGAAGCTAAATGTTTCTTCCTATCATATTCTGGATGCACAATCATGTAGCAGCTAATTATAGTGATTAACTGAATTTCACAGATGATGACCAGAAGAAACTGTTACATGATGTATGGTGCATCTCTTTTCGTGTTTCAAAAATAATGAGAACAAATTTCAGTTAACATTATACTCTCATTAGAGAGTCTGCTAACCCTCTTCTATTGATTGATCCAAAGATAAATTCTTGTGCACAGGAAAGGAAAAGACATTTCATACTAAACACTTTGTGTGTAATTTCAAAAAGAATCTTCTATCTGTATAGAGGTTTAGATTCTATTTTAAGAGGAGAAGAGTTAGAGGGTAGTGCATCGAATGATCTCATTTTACATGATATAATTAAGATCAGATAGCTGAGAAGAAAATAATTCTTGGTAATGATTTCCTTTAAAAAAATCTTTAATGGGAATTATTCCAGGAGGCTGTAACTGTGTAAGTGACAGTAAAATTGTCTTTTACTCACTGCTGTGTCATCTGGGGGGTGTTACACAGCAAATCTCTCTGTGTAAGTTACAGCAGGTGAAGTGAAGGTTCAACTGTGAACTTCATAATCTGTTTTTTTTTTTTTTATGGATGGGTTGAGCCTGGCTTTTATATGAGTGTCAGGAGCACTTACATAAAGCCATCCTTCCCATGATGTGCTTGTGGTGTGCTTAAAGCATCGCTGCTTTGAGAAGGCGGGTTGGTTCCATACTGGGTGGGTTTGATGGAGGCCAATGGCAACCCTGTCCTGCCACAACTGTGTTCATTATTAGGTGTGATCTGTGGCTGGTTTTTTCATTGTGCTACTTGCAGTCTTCTCACTGTCTGGCTCGGATCTAGTTTCTTCTTATTATGCTGTTTCTTCATAACCTCAGCTCATAGAAGCTTAGGAGAGGTGCTGTTTTCTATTTCGTGTGAGTATGTCTTGCAGCACAATGAGGGCCTGGGTCTCTGAGGCTTCTGCTGCTGTAACTGAAGTCAGTGCTGTACGAAACCTCCAGATGCCACTTCAGAAGAAAGAACCTAGTTCAGAAGGCTCAAAATGTTCTTTTGTGGGTATTAATAAATCACTGCTCCTGCTAAAACCATGGAGGGATCGAAGTCCAGACTCAGGAAGTATTAACTTTGGTAGCTATGCCTCGGTTTGTGTTCCATTTGCACCTTAGGTGACCCTGCCACATCACACCCTTCCTGAAAGAATGTACAGTTTGACTTAGATTTTACGACTGTAGAATTCTTCTTGGCTCTATGTTAGAAAATTGTAGCATTGTACTTGCTGAACCTCAAGATCCAAAATAAATTCTTGTTTGGAGCATATACATTAGGTGGGAGTTATTTCACTGAATTTTAACCATCTCTGAATGATGACTAATCTAAGACTGTCTTCTCAGTTCCATTTCTGGTCAACAGAGAAAAGATGCATTGACAAAATCACGCTCTGGACATGCCCATCTTTTGTAATAAACCAAGAAGGCTCCGCATCTGCACTGCTCTGTGATTAAAAGAAGGTGCACTAGGCAAGCCTGTTTCACCTTGGCTTTGAGATGGAAAGACTCCTTGCATGGGCTTTTGGAGCCATCATTGCACTGCAAGCGAGAGAGGGAGCTCAAAGAATTCTCTAGGTGTGGTTTGTGACAGTGAATTATGACAGTTAATAACTTAGCATTTTGGATGTTTGTACCGCATTTTGTTACTTTTTAAAAAACTTTATTCCTTTTCTTTACTCCTCTCCTCCTGTCTTGTCTAGGAGATAAGGTCTGACCCACATACGGAATTATATCCCTTCAGGGGTGGCAAATGCATTCCCGAATTAAAAACTGCAGGTCTGCTATTTTGCATTACTCTGTGAAAAAGAGATGATAGAGCAATTGGAGATGGAATGGGTCTCCCTATTGCAGTATTTAAAAATAAAATTTGTAAAGTAAAAATGGAAACAAACAGTGTTAGAGCTTAATAGAACAGCACTTACTTAGTCTCTTGAGGCACTGGGCTGAAATGAACGTTTCCAGTAGAAACTGTAAGTGGCTGCTTATTCTTTTTACAGAAAAGGCTTCAGGATTTAGGTGCTCATTTGTGCAGAGGTTTTATGTTGCACTGCAGATTTTTTTGTGTTCACATTTAATTAAAAGTAGATCCAAACTGTCAAGCTAATGTACTTTTCAGCATTATCATGTAGCTTTTCCTGTACCTCAATCATAACGTGCACGTGAAGGTTGTATTGCCGTAAAACATAATTTACTGTTCTGTAAAGGCAATCAAAGTTTCATCCTAACTTAAAAGCAAAATGTATAGAAGTTACCTTTTAATTCATCTGTCAAAGGAAATAAGCCTAATATCACCTTTTCCACATTTGATATATAAGCCAGTAGCTCACTGTTATTTGGCAGATGAAGTCAAAGCTGTGTTGCTTTGAAAAGTGTTACAGATTTCATGCGCTTTCGATCTTTGAAGTCCAATGCACTTTGTCTGCCTGCTCACACATTTTTTTTTTTTTTATTTATTTTTTTTTTTCTACAACACAGTTGTTCATGGCAAACCTGGGATTAAAAGACACCTTTTCATGTGCTTTCGGTCTTTGAAGTCCAATGCACTTTGTCTGCCCGCTCACACTTTTTTTAATTTTTTTTTTCTACGACACAGTTGTTCATGGCAAACCTGGGATTAAAGATTTTATGGTTTGGTACCAAGTAGAACATGAATTGAGCTGTCCTCACTTGAATACCCAATGGTTAAATAGTGCACACTCAATTTGCTCTCATGGGGTTAATTCTGTGATTCAAATGGAAATGGTGATGTGGATAAATCTGCCTCAGTGTAAGAAATGTAATATATGAGTTCTCAGTAATGTTTTTCTTTTTGTAAGAGAAAATCTATTACCAAAGAAGGTGTTAAGTATCTAAATGGGGGAGTCTCATCTAAATGGAAGTGAATGATGGGCACTGAACAGTTCTCCTCGGTGAATGAGCACTTTCAAACGTATATTACTTGATGTTATTGCTTTCTGTGTAGAAAGGAAACAGTAAATCTCTTCAAAGACATCTTTTTTTTCCTTCTATTTCTCTTCTTCTCTTCTTGCATTCTTACTGTAAACAGCCAGTGCCCATCATCCATGTCAGCATTCTTCTATTTCTCTTCTTCTCTTCTTACCTTCTTACTGCAAACAGCCAGTGCCCATCATCCATGTCAGCATGATGGGAAATCTGCAGCTATTTAAAGAGCAAGCTAATTCAGCTACTGAATGACAGGAGCTTTCTTCAGCATCGTGCCTTTTGGTCCTTTGTGCAGTTGTCTGCATTAAATTGTAAATCTGAGATGTGCTGAAGCATCACCAACTCTTTTATCCTCTTTGAAACACCTAGAGCATTTTCCTCCACCTCAACTTCTTGGCTTGATGTCCTTTCTGGATGCATCATTTCTTTAGGGATGGTGCTGGGGTAAGAAGACTGACTTCCACCAGAAGATAGTTTGCATTCAGGGGATTGAACACACTATACCATTATAAGGGTGGCTTTTGGCCTGATTTGAAATCCTCATCCTTTTCATGGTAGGGTTTTTGAAGAGTATTACAGACAGCAATGAGATTGCATGTATCTGGGCCTTAAAAAGATGAGTGTGAAGATGTTGAAGCCGCAGTGAACCTGAAACCATGTGAGATGTTTCAGAGATGTCCTACTACCCATTCCTAGTTGAAATGAGCTCAGGATCCTAAGATTCATCAGAGAGCTTAGCCAAGAAACGAAGCTGGTGAAATGCTTTTCTTAGACTGTCACAGCATGTGCTGACAGCACCCATTATAAGCTATAAAATTAGACAAGATTTTTAAATCCCCTTTCTCCCTCCCATGCCGTTTCAAACCCCCAGAGAGACAATAATTACCAGGTGATAAGAAAGCACCTTCCCACATAACAGCAGGTTTTCCAAATGAGTGATGCGTTGTATTAATAAGGTTGTGTCAGGGGAACAGCCTCTTTTCCTCTTTTCCACGTGACTGAGCTTTTGCAGATTATTTGTGGTCTTCCTCAATTCCTCGTGCCTGGAGGGCTTTCGTGTGAGGAGACCAATCATTTGTGTGCAAGTTGGGGGGTGTCTTGGGAAGCTGGACTGAAACAGAGACCGAGGAGGCCCTCAGACAGTCCCACCTTGCACTCAGAGCACAAAATGTGTATCTTTGATCTGCCTTCTCTGATTCATAAGGTGGTGTGTGCGTGAAAACAGCCCTTACAGAACAATATGGTCTTTCACAGTACCCTCTCAAAATTAATCTCATACTTTTTCACTTCCCTTCTGATATCACTTGCAAACCAAATTTCCTGGTGTCTGTCCAGTACGAGCATACATTAGATGAAATATTATTTTTCTCAGGTGTCTGATCCCGAAGCTTTGACGCACGCTGTCCTACAAGGAAGGATTGGCACGTGATGCCTGTTTCATCCTACATTTGGGGAAAGCACGCAAATGCAGCAGTGTTTACAGCAATGGAAGCAGTAATATAAAGCGTAGGAAGAGGAGGCCTGAGTGCTTTAGGAGTTGGTGGACTTTCAAATTCATGCCCTAACAAGTAGGTACATTATCAGTGTGGCACACAGCATATCTATAAATTCAGCTAATGCCTATCACCCTTCTTACCAAATAGAGCATCTTTGGACACAGTGTTCCCTTAGCAGTGCTGTGCTTGGTTTATGTTATTTATTCAATAAACCTTTCAGCACTATTTTCAAGGATGGGAAGAGAAAAGCCAATAGACAGGCAGGCAAAACTGGAGTTCAAGCCTAGTACTCTTTAAGGTAATTTCTTTAATGAATGTTTCCTGTTCCTCTTTGTGGCTTTGTAAGAAAGATCACGTGAGCTGGATGTTGCTTTTTTTCCTGGCAAGTGTTTTCGTGCTGTTGTTTTTAAACCTTTTAAACAGCTCCCCAGTGGGAGAAGGAGGGTATTTATAGGGAGAGACAATCAACTGAACGTGTAGCACTATTATTAGCTGTAATAGGACTTTAAGACTTAGAATGACTGTTGTGGTTCCCTCTTCTTGCAGGGACTTTTACTTGTTCATCTCTAACAAACCTAAGCTGTGATGAATTAAAGCAGCTATTTATAACCTGTCACATCAGCAGTCATCTCCACAATCAAAATTCAGGCTCTTGGTGTGGCTGAATCTCTTGCTCATCCTGTAAAACAGTATGATTACAGGGGATTTTGTACTAAGAAGAATCAAGTTGACTTCACAGAAATTGGAAGAACTTGTCCATTCTTATCCCCTTTTTGAAGTCACATTTTTAGAAGAATTGTGGCTCAGCAAATTGGGCTTATATCTGCCAAGAAGAATCTGGATATTTTTTGCTCTTCTATCAGTTTTAGTTATGAAAGCTGGCAGGCATGACTTTGGCAAATGGTCATCCATCTCGTGCTTACAGTCTTTCTTTTTGTCTTGTAGATAATCTGTTTCTTCCTTCCACTCCCTGCTGGATGTTTAGGCTCAAGGACAGGGTGCTTTCTGGCAACAAAACACAGCATAAGCTGACAGAAGCGTGTGTTGTGGTTTTGTCCAGACATCCTAAGACATGCAAGTCTGACAGGATCTGTCTGAATCATCCTGTAAGACTGTAATTTTCTATAAGGCAATGATTTTTGTAAAATGCTGGATCTATGATCTGGACAAGAGTTTGATGTGAAAAAACAAACCAACAAAAAAAAATTCCTGCAAATCCGAACAATTGTTCTGGTTCCTGATGGACGTTACTGTGGTATAGACAAAATGCTAATGATGATTCTGTGATATTCAGGTTTTGTAGATCCTCTTGACCTTTTAGCAAGACTCACTCCCTGTGTCATGTATGTCTTTCCTTGTGTTCCTGGGTTGCTTTTATTTTCTGAGGGCCCTTGTCTCTCCTGTGTGCTGCTTTCTTCTCGCAGCCTCTGCTGTTGGACTGGAGGTTTCATCTGAATTCGATTTCAAAAGGTGCTTGAATCTCCCCAGGCAATTATCACATGAATGGGCACATTTTGGAATCCAGTTCCATCCCCAGCCGCCCCCTCCTTTTCTCAACCACTTCTCTCATTATTTTTGCAGAGCTCTGAACTGGGACCAGGTCAGGGTTCCTGGTGAACATTGAGTCTGTGCTTCATCGTGAACCATTCATAGAGCTTCTGTGCTTTGCTTACGTGATTGCAACTCAGATTTCATAAGGCCATCAAATTCCTGAATAAATTCCAGGCAGTGGAGGCTCTGTGAGAATAGGGAGGCTCCTCACATTCCCACTTACCTCAGCAGAAATGAAACTAGAGGGAGGCTGCACACTGGGGCTCATTTACCTCACCAGGCTGTACAAATTGTCTTCTTGAGTCAGCTGTCCCAGGAGAAATCCAGCCTTGGGCTCCTTTCCCCTCTCTCCCAGTGTTGTGTTAATCAGATCATAGTGCTTCTCAATTCCACTGTGCTTTACTGTGGATAATAAAGTACAGTTACACCTCTCATTGTCATTGCCATCTCTCTGCGCGTTCAGTAATTATGGCAAATGACTAATTGAATTCTGAATTTCAACTAAGAGACAATTACTATAAAGATCAAACATCATTATCAGCTGGTGCCCTGACAGTCTTCCAGAAGGGGGTGAGGCAGGGAGCTTCCTAGCTCTGTGCTCTCCTTGTCTGTCAGGCTGAGAAGCAAACTGTGCTTCAGCCCTGGGGAATGAATTTCCTCTTCCAGCCTTAGGGCTTCACAGAAGCTCACTGCTACTGCACAACAACAGGAGAATTAATGACCTGTTGAACTCACCAAAAGTGAGAACCTTTTCTTACACCTTTCTCTCTCATGTGGTTTCTTGGTATCTATGCCAATGGATGCTCCCATGTGTTCTGGGTCATAGAAGTTTTCCTAGTGATTTGTGCATGATTCCTCAGAGTACTGGTTGGATGATAGCCTCTGTTTCTATATCTATGTCGATGGATGTTCCTATGTGTTCTGGGTCATAGAAGTTTTCCTAGGAATTTGTGCACGATTGCTATGAGTACTGGTTGGATGATAGCCTCTGTTTCTTAAAACAGTTATAATATCCAGACTTAAGAGAGGGAATTCCTTAGACATAGGGGTCATTGTTCCACATCAAATTACAGGTCCATCCAGGCCAATATTTTGTTTAGCCCAGGCACCTAAGTTTAGTTGTCTGTATGAAGGTGCTTATATATGCTATAGGTGATTGAGTTTCCCCTATTGTCCATAGAGATGTAGTCAATGGAAAACAATTCAGCTCCATAAAGAGCCACTGATCAGCTCAATCTCAGTCTAGACTGTGCTGGCTGTGATCACTAGGGGTCAATTCAATTCCTTAAACTTAAGAATCTAACACTATTTGGATGCCCTAGATGGAATGGATGCCAACCTCAAATAGTACTAGATGTCTATCTAGCAACACGTACATTATAACCTTCACTTACATCTGAGCACCCACATCAAGACCTCAGAATTCATATGTCTTAATCTTGAGATCATTTCCATCTGCAGGGAGGAGTGTAAAAACAGGGCGAGCATGAAGAGGGACTGCTCTTGGGTGGTGTTTTAGTTTCCAGCAGTCCAAATTTCTGTGACTTGCTGAACTAGAAGTGATGTCTGTGCACGTTAAATGAGTGACAAATGTCTGGTCTTTTGTGTGATACCTGGCCTTTCAGCAAAGATTACTTTGAATAGGTGTGTGTGCTGTTAAATGAGTGACAAATGTCTTTTGTGTGATACCTGGCCTTTAAGCAAAGATTACTTTGAATAGGTGTGTGTGCAAATGTTGAGCCCAACATGAATTTCAGAAGTTTATTTTGCAACAGGTTTTTTAGGAGTCAAATTCTCATTTCTGTTCAGCTAGAAGGAAGAGGTCTGGAATATTTTTGCCCTTTTTTTTTCCATTTTTTTTTTTTTTTCCTATGTGCTGACAACCAGGTGAAGGGAAAAGGTGATAACCTGAGGAATAGTTCAATACAGGTTGCTTCATAATCTCCCTCTTATCTTTTCTGCCAGTCTGAGTGGAAAACCACTGGGTTCTATGTGTATTCCTATTTCTCTACGTGCTGTCTCAGGGAATTAGCCAAACAGCCTTTGGAGGTTGTGGACTCTCCCTGCATCTTCACGTCAAATTCAGCACAGTAAAACAATACAGAAGAAAATAATCTCCATTTGTTTCAAAATCATGAACTGTGCAAACTATCACAGGGCATGCTTCGAATGTCAGGCACTGCAGCACTTTTTGACTCGGGAGGGATTATTTTCCTGTTTCCCTTCCTTAGTGCTTTTGACAACTGCCCCAAACTCTGTCATGTCAATCAGTATGAGGAAAAAAAAACCTGTGCACTTTTATGTTTGTGAAAGCAGGGTTAACTGAGCATTTATCAAATCTAATGAGTCTGTTCACTTGTCTCTGCCTCCCCATCTTCTTGGTGTTCTCTCAGTTGTTTCTATAACAGCGTGGTGCTGGCATTTCAGAACAAGTGTTTTCTTAGTCACAAACCATGAAACAATTTCCTAAGGAAATTAATAGTTTATAGGGATAATAATTACAGACACGAATAATAATTATTATCTGTTGAATGATTAATGGAAGGGTTACAACGGGAGCTGTAAGTAAATGTGACAAAGAAAGCAGCTTCCAGGATAAATCTGCAATCATCCTTCCGAGGAATGATCATTTTGGGAAAGGGCAACCATTTGGGAATTCCCTGCCACTGTCTACATATCAATCCTGGAACAGATCAAAATTAAGCCATAAAGAAATAGAATATGCAGTGTCAAAGAGCTGTATTTTATGGAACAGTTTTTCTTAACCCTGGAGGGATGAAAAGAGTGAAGAATATTGCAAGAAATTGTGTTTTTCTTTCCCCAGGAGATCTGTGTGGGGTTGACTTGTAAGGGACTGGAAAGTCAAAAAGAATGTGCACTTTCTTTTGTGTAGAGTTTTATATTAACATGTATTTCATTGAACAAAGTCTAAAAGAGCCACTTTTCTGACAGTGTTGCACCGCTTGGTCTATGGGATCTTTCTGAAGTTGCTATTTCTTAACCCTGGAGGGATGAAAAGAGTGAAGAATATTGCAAGAAATTGTGTTTTTCTTTCCCCAGGAGATCTGTGTGGGGTTGACTTGTAAGGGACTGGAAAGTCAAAAAGAATGTGCACTTTCTTTTGTGTAGAGTTTTATATTAACGTGTATTTCATTGAACAAAGTTAAAAGGCCACTTTTCTGAGTGTTGCAGAACTTGGTCTATGGGATCTTTCTGAAGTTGCTAAAATGGCAAAACTCTGGATTGGGACCTACTTAGGTCAGTAATGGGAGTGTGGGCAAGAGGTAGGGACACAGAGGCCAGGCTGTGGGTCCTGGAATCAGCTGTTGTTAAGAATGTTAAAGCATAGCCCAAGATCTAACCACCACCCACCTTTCAGAAGTGAGAAGCAAGGGAACAGCTGTCTGGCCCAGGAGGGAGATGTACATGGGGTCCAGGTCTCAGTAGGGTTTGCAGTGAACAGGGCAACACACCACGTAGGTTCCTAGACAACCTCTCTAGGAGACAGCTGGGTATTGGCTGGAGAAGATTTAATAAGGGTTGATTCTTGGACCTCAGCGTTTAGGTGAAAAATAGGAGATGGAGAAAGAGATACAGACGACCAGAACTGTATACCTTGGATGGTCTTTTATACTCCTTTAGTCCAGCTAGCACTAGACCTGCTCAGTTTGTCTAAGGAAAGTTGTGTTCAGAAGTACCGTATACGTGAGTGAGCACAGAGGTGCTGGAAAGACTATAATCTTTATCAGTGTGCCTAACGGAGTTGGCCTTGGGCTAGAAAGCCACAGAAATGTTTTTCTAAACTGAAGAAGTCTGGAGGACTTGTAAACTTCTAAAAGGTTCTGTTCCTGCCTTTGCTTTTGACATGTTATATGACCTGGGTGAATCATTTGAGCCAGCCTGAGATCTAACCACCATCCAGCTTTCAGAAGTGAGAAGCAAGGGAACAGCTGTCTGACCCAGGAGGGAGATGCACATGGGGTCCAGGTCTCAGTAGGGTTTGCAGTGAACAGGGCAACACACCACGTAGGTTCCTAGACAACCTCTCTAGGAGACAGCTGGGTATTGGCTGGAGAAGATTTAATAAGGGTTGATTCTTGGACCTCAGCGTTTAGGTGAAAAATAGGAGATGGAGAAAGAGATACAGACGACCAGAACTGTATACCTTGGATGGTCTTTTATACTCCTTTAGTCCAGCTAGCACTAGACCTGCTCAGTTTGTCTAAGGAAAGTTGTGTTCAGAAGTACCGTATACGTGAGTGAGCACAGAGGTGCTGGAAAGACTATAATCTTTATCAGTGTGCCTAACGGAGTTGGCCTTGGGCTAGAAAGCCACAGAAATGTTTTTCTAAACTGAAGAAGTCTGGAGGACTTGTAAACTTCTAAAAGGTTCTGTTCCTGCCTTTGCTTTTGACATGTTATATGACCTGGGTGAATCATTTGAGCTTTTTAGCGGATAGGAAATCGATGCAGAAAGTGAGCGTAATTAGACTTCTTGAGCTTCTCATAAAGTATTTTAGGACTTCTTGGCAAAGGAAAACATCAGAAAGCTGAGGAAAGTTTCTTGTGTGCTTGAAAGCCTGAAGAAACATCAGGTTGGTGAGCTAGACAGAGCGGAGGTCAGAAATGTTTTTTTAGGGGAACGTTTCTTGCCTAAAGTATTATTTATCTGTCTTCCAAGACTCCCCTATAAGTGCATTGCAATTCTATGTGAATGTCAGATCCAATCGTGACATCTAAGAAGACCTCTCTTTGCACAAAGCTTGGCTTGCAGGGTGATGTTGGCTGGTGTACAAAGTAATAAGCAGTGGTTGGATAACTGTTCTTCCCTCTTCTTATTTTTGTCTGAATATCGCTCATTCACAAATAAAATATGAGGAGAGATGTTTTTCTTTTCAGTCTCGTGGACGTCTGACTGCTGTTCCTTATGATTTCTAGAAATAGCAATCAGTGCTGGTGCATCGTGAATCCCACCTGGCTCCAGCTTGTCACGGCAACAATCAGAAGAAACCCACCAAAGAGGAAAGATGGCACACGAATAAATAATTTATAGCCCCACGATTCAGTCCCTATTTTTAGACACTTGCTGTTTTTTTGAGACTTTTGAAAAGGGCTAAGAATAGTATACACACGAAGTGACATATCCTTTATGCAGCCCAGGTTTCTTTTGTCTCATTTGATCTGAATCCTCTGAAATCTGAGCAACCAATCCAAGGAATTTATATTGTGCAGTTCCTGTTGGATTTATGTGGGATTACGATGGACTCTGCCTGTGGTAAATATGCAGCCAAACCAACCCTGAAAAGGAAGGCAAGTTAGCAACTTGGTCAGAGGGCAATACAGAGGCAAAAAGAGTTCAATAATTGTCGTAAAAGGAGGGGACGGGGAGGAAGTTATTTAAGATATCAGCAAAAAAATTCCCAGTGGAGAGGTTTAACAGACTGTCTGAAATAGTTTTACAAAGCAATTACTAGAAATTCTTGGGGTTTACGCTTTTTAATCTGGACTGAACAAATCCTGTTGGTGGGGAGATGGATGACATGACCCACTGTGCTCTGTCAGCTGTTTGCTGCATCTGTGATTCTCTGGGACTTGCCATAGTTACTGCTAACTCCACTTTCCAAAACTTTGTACTTTCTAGGGATTTTGTTCAGTGGGGGTTCTGATTTTCTGGTTGATAGACCATTCATTTCAGCTTGGCTGACAGCTAACATGGATCAGCAAGCTGTCAAAGCAGTCAAATACCCTTAGCTGTGCACAGCTCAGAACCTAACAGGCTGTGTTTTATTTATTTATTCATTTGCCTATTTATTCCCTTCACCCCAGAAGCGGATGAACTTGTCTGATGATTATAGGGCCACTCTGAATTCGTGGGATCCAGGATGAAAAGCATAAGTAGTCGGAGATAGCAGATTTCCATTTCAATGATGACTGGAAATGTAAACCTTGTCAGAAAGTCATGTGCATGAGGCACAGCAAGATGACTAAAATCTTTTACAAAACCAGCTTAGTTCCAGTTGTCAAAGACCAGATCCGTTACAGTGGTGCTTGCGTGTGTGCAGTGTCTGGAATTGTCTTTCACCCCCTAATGACTGGAAGGATGTGGTTAACTTCCCGCTGAGAATTACGTCCACTTACCTGGACCCTGTGCTCCCGTCTCTTGTTTATTTCATGCTTTTAATGGACTTTTACTGACTAAATACAAGCCTGCCACCAGGCCAATCTATACAGATTGAGTTACCACTACCTAAAAGGCTTTATGTTCTTCAACAGGGTCAATAAAATAAAATTTAAAAAATGCTACTCATCGAATATTCTTCTTTGCATATTCTGTTTGGAAATGCAACATCATCTGTTATTAGAAATGAAATTAAGGTCAATGTTATACGTCCCAAAATGATGTAAAACAGTGAACCTAAGCTGTGTTTTGAATTTGTTCCAGAGCATAATAACGTCCTGCTAATCAGGGAATCACAGGATGGTTGAGCTTGGAAGGGACCAACTACTGGATGTCATCTGGTCCAACCACCCTGCTCAAGCAGGGCCAGCTAGAGCTGGTTGCCCAGGACCATGTCCAGATGGATTTTAAATATCTCCAAAGAGGGAGATTCCACAAACTCCCTGGGCAACCTATTCCAATGTTCAGTTACCCTCATGGTACAAAAGTATTTCCTGATGTTCAGATTGAACCTCCTGTGTTGTAGTGCCTATGGCCTCTGGTCCTGTCACTGGCCACCACTGAAAAGAACCTGGGTCCATCTTCTTTGAGCCCTCCCTTCGGCTATTTATATACATCTATAAGATCCCCTCTAAGCCTTCTCTTTTGCAGGCCAAACTGTCTCAGCTCTCTCAGCCTTTTCTCATAGGTGAGATGCTTCAGTCCCTTCATCATTCTTGGAGCTCTCTCCGGTATATCCATGTGTCTCTCGTACTGGGGAGCCCAGAGCTGGACCCGGTACTCCAGAGGTGGCCTCAGCAGTGCTGAGTGGAGGGGAAGGATCACATCCCTCCACCAGCTGTCCATGCTCTGCCTAAGGCAGACCAGGATAACTTTTGCCACCTTTGCAGCAAGGACATACTACTGGCTCGTATTTAACCCGGTGTCTGCCAGGACCCTTAGGTCATTTTCTTCCAGTCTACTTTCTAGCTGGGTGGCCCACAACATATACTGGTGCATGTGGTTGTTCTCACCCAGCTGCAGGACTTTGCATGTATAGAATCATAGAATGTTTTGTGTTGGAAGGGACCTTAAAGTTCATCTAGTTCTAACCTCTGCTGTAGGCAGGGACACCTCCCAGTAGACCAGGCTGCTCTCTGCCGTAGGCAGGGACACCTCCCACTAGACTCAAAGCCCCATCCAACCTGACCTTGAACCCCTCCAGGGAAGGTGCATCCACAGCTTCCCTGGGCAACCCCTTCCATTCTCTCACCACCTTCACAGTAAAGAATTTCTTCCTAATATGTAATCTAAATTTACCCTCTTTCACTTTGAAGCCATTACCCCTTGTCATGTCACTCTATGCCCTTGTAAAATGTTCCCCTCCAGCTTTCTTGTAGGCCTGCTTCAGGTATTGGAAATCTGCTATAAGGTCTCCCCAGGGTTTTCTCTTCTCCAGGCTGAACAACCCAAACTCTCTCAGTCATCATAGGAGAGATGCTCTAACTCTCTGATAATCTCCGTGGCCTCCTCTGGACTTTCTCCAACAGGTCTATGTCCTTCTGGTGGAGGATCATTTCCCTTTGTTGAATTTCATGAGGCTCCTGTCACCCCATTTCTCAAGCCTGTAAAGGTCCCTTTTATATCACCTTAGAGTACATAAAAACTGCAAATATTGGTACTTCTACAGCCTTTGTGTATGTGCATCTATGTTGTGTATGGAGCTGATATATTGGCTAGTGTGTAGAATCAAGGTCTGGCATTGGGCTGTCAAACCAGCAGCCACCACTACAGAGCAGGAACAGCAGTGGAAGGTATCACAGTTCACCGTCTGAGAGGCTCTAATTGCTGTTTCATTCTGGGAAGACTGCCATTGCTGTCATTGGCTTTATTGATAGTGTATGACTATGATCAGCATGACTGAATCAGCCCTTAGAGGAAATATGAATATGCATATGTTATACTGACTCGCCTGGAGGGGATGAAATACATTTTCTGGAAGTTGGCAACCTGGGTGACAGTCTGAGCTCTACTGGATATTTCTGTTTATTCAGGACTTCTCTTTTCTTCCTTGCCTGTCCCTTGGTCTGGTGGTTAAGCAGAAGCAATTAAGTGCCACAAACATTGCTAATAATCTACAACAAAATGAAATCAACATCTTCAAAGTCGAAGAAGAGGCCATAGACTGAAGTGTAGAAATTAATATTGGATGATGTGTCAAAAGCTATGTGTATTATGGCTGTGTGTTGCCTGTGTCAACATGAGTCACCTACTGCTCATTATTCGTTTGCATGAAGATTAAATCTGCTTGTCCAGTTGTATTATATGAGTGCAAGTGCACACAGAGCAAAAATAACCACAAGTTATAACCACCAAAAAATCTCTTTATTTTATATATCTGTATATTAGAATAAAGTCAGTAAGGGAAGAAAAATTACAAGAATAAAAAATGTACTGAGTTCTTCAGTATGCTATTTATCTAAGGAAATGAAGATTCCTATTTTAAACTAGGAATAAAGGCAATAGTGCTGATAGCTCTCATTAGCTATTGTTGCCCTAGAAAGATCATGTAACTGTTCTTTTCTTCCTGGATGTTCATTGTTTGTTTCTACAATAGAGATCTCCATCATGACTGTTCCATTTTCTCCTTATTTTTCATGACAAACGTTAAGAAAAACAACTTAATCCAGCCTCTTTTTGTACACAGTGCTTTAAAGCAACGAGCAAGGGTGCTTCTAGCACGAAGTCCATTAGTCCCCGTTCTGATTGGAAAACTGTGCGAGAGGGAATATTTTGCAGTATGTTCAGTCACCAAAGAGGTCACAGAAGTCTCTTGCTAAGATCACTGACTGTTGGTTTCCCTCTTCTCTTCCATCCCATACTCTGAAGCTGGGGGACACTTCTTTTCCATCGCTGTCTTTCGTAGCACCAATGTATCTGGCATCTCTTTGGCATCTCTTTGCTGCTTTGATCAGTGCTGTGACTGCATGTCCCAGTGACTCAGCCTGTCATCGAGTCCACTGTCACTTATTTCATCGTCTTCTCTGTGCTGTTTTTGACAGTAAGAAGTGATGCTACAAAGCAGCTGTTTGCTGTTATGAAGAAGACTAAGATGGTTATTTGAAGTTGTCATTATTTTATCCGGAGTTGTCTTTGCAGTGATATACAAGTGCATATAGCATATCCAGCACACACCAGATGTGACTGAACGCAATGAGCCTCTGTCCAGTGAACGTGTGGTTGGTCCAAAATCCCCAAGAAGTCCTAAACTCATTCACTATATGGCATGGGATTCATTTGTGCATGAACAACAGCCTCTTCTTCCAGATGCCTGCAGTGAGGCTCCTACTCTCTAATATTACCTCACTCACTGAATCAGATATTTCTCCTTTGAAGCACTGGGTGAAAGATCTGCATTATGTTATTAAAATAGATATATGAAAATACATTCAGTATGATCGGAAACTTGTTTCCATGTGGTTATTGGAACTAATGCTGTAAGGCATTTGGAAGAAAGAAAGTAGACCTTTGCTTTGGGGTATAAATTACTTATGAGTAGTAGAGTTTGGAATGAGGCATTCCCAGAAGTCAGATCTCTTTGCTGCTTTTGTTTCCGAGAAGTGGCTGATACTGGAGGAGACTTTGGACTAGAGAGATTCAGAGTTTGATTTTTATCCTCCTCTTGCTCAGATACTCACCATTTAAGAGTCTGGTGCGACAGCTCATAAACCCAGATTGCTGTTTCTCAAATAACTGCTTTGATGTGGGTGTTGTACAGGATTCCTGCACGGAAAGAGAGCTGACAGGCACATTTTATGACTCCTAATATTCGAAGTGGAGGGGCTACCCATCAAAATAGAGGTGGAAATGGATGGCATTTGTTACACTCAATCTTGCTCAATCATGATCTGTTCTCCAATAATTCTTGTGGACAAGAAACGTGAGACACATTTATCCTTCTGAAAAGAAGGTTTTAATGAGCAGGAAAGATGTAGTACAGGAGACAGAGGCATTGAGGCCTGATAAGGTAAAATACGTGGTTTGTGATGGTTCACAGCTCTGCCATGGTGTTGCCAGGTCATTTTCAGGAAGTCACGTACACACATTTTGCTTCTGTTCCTGTACCTGTAAAATGAAAATAACAAGAAAAGCAGAGGAAAAAGTTAGTGTGGATAGGTGGAGTCCTTAACCTTTAGCACAAGTTTCTGTAGTTGAGCCAAATGTTACCAATAATTTTATTTTATTTTTACCTTGCCACTCCAAAACAAAACAATGAAAAAGTGCAAATAGACAATAGCAATATGAAATTTTGTACGGATGTAGTGTCATCTGGAACATCTAGATGAACTGTTACTTGTTGCTTTCTATGTGGACTTTTCTCCTCTGTAGCAAAAAGCACCTTTTCAAAAATCTTTCTGCCTTTTTCAGGGGCTGTTGTCAACAACACTTTTAGAAACGTTCAGTCTGATGTTTTTATTTGACAACTTATTTTCTTGATGGCTGGGCGCTGAACTAGCACTGAATGACCATGGCAAAGGCCCAAAAAGAATTTGGGTAAAGAGCAGTGAGAACATCATGAAGAGTTCATTAGGAAGTTGTCTGTATGTGTCCTTTGGGGATCTTTCTGAATTTCCTGTTCTATTTTAATTTTCTTGTTTCTAAGACACAGTTCAAAATAAGCATGGAAAAAAATATTTCTTGGGATTGGATGTGCTTTTAATGGGTGGAGGAAGGTATTTTGTACAGGAAAACTGCATAGTTTTCTCTCTGGGTTCCTTGAGATGAGGAGCCAGAAATTGAGCTTCCCTCCTCACCCTCAATATTACTACATGCAGTTCTCAGAGCTCCTCAGGGTGACATTGTAATTGGACAGGAAATCTCTCTGCTTCAGTAAAGTAATTCACAATTTTCACTTACGTTCTGGCAGAACTGGCACCTTGGAAAAATATCAAAAGTGGTTTCTTTTTCACAGAGGATTGGTGATCACAGCCCAGCCCACGTGTGGGCATTTCTGAAATGTGGGCAGAGACGTTCTTGTGTGACCTCCCCAGCCCCAACCCCAGGCTTGGGAGATGTGGTTATCATCTTCCTCCTTCTTCAGGTTCTTTGCAGAAGTTTTATCAGTGATGTTGTTGCATACAAAGACTCTAGAGAATCAGTATCTCCAGGAATGTCTCTTCTAGTTTACAGTGGGATAAACGGGAGCCATAAGTTTCCCATATATATACCATTCTCCCAGATGGAGCATTGAAGACCTTAACCTTTCTGCCCATTTTAAAATACGATATTTAACTGGTTTTTAAAAGACTATACTGACATTAAGCTTTCTCTTGCAACATTCTTCTCATACCTTTGCTGTCTTCTGAACCCATATGCTGTAAGAAAACATTATCAATAATTATATTTAAATACTTGGGATCTCCAGATGTGTTTATCCTTTGTTTCTCTTCTTCTCTCCCTAACAGGCTGTTGTAGTCTTCACAGAGGTGGGATAAGTTGATTTGCCTTGTGAATATTCTGTTCTGTTAAGCTTTTCTGAAATCTGTGAAATTGCTAGGCTGTTTCAAGTCCAGCAAGAGTGTTCATCTCTCTTTTATTTTGGTCCATACCAGGAAATGCCTACAGAGAATGCCTGGGCAACGGGACATGGGCTTCCAAGATAAACTACTCTCAGTGCGAGCCTATTCTGGATGACAAGGTCTGTATTTTTGCCTTCATTCTTCTCAATGACATTTCTCATCATACGTGAATGCAAAACTAAGCTTAAGGTTAATATACTAATTTGGGACTTCTGAGACAGGTTCCATTTCTGTCTCTGCAACAAATCCTCCCTGTGAATTCAGGCAAATCACTTCACTTCTCTCCATATCCCCTACTCAGTCGGTTTTTAAAAAAGGATGCTTTATTACACGCTCTCCCTGATGATGTATGTTTGTGCAGATCCTTCCTAGCTTTGTTCAGAGCATACAGCTGCTACAGTAAATGTTAGTAATAATAACAGTAAGACCAAAAGCTTCTTTGGCACTGAAAAATAAGCTTTCACCACCTGATTCCACCCTGTACCTATCAGTTCTGAGGTCTCATCAACAACTGGCCTTTCCAAATCTCAACGCCAGTTTTCCTTCAGCAAATATATAAAGGGGCAGCAACAGAAAAATACATACAAAGCAGACTTGGGTCCCAGCTGTCTTTAAAAGATTGAGCCAGTCTTGCGTTATATAGGAGTTTACAGAATGAAATTAGCATATAGGGTTAAGCTCCTTCAGAAAGTCTGCCAGCAATTATGCAAAGTCCTTTTCTTGTCAAATGTCTCAGCTTTTCTTGGAGGCTCACAGACATTCATCCTCAGACAGCTTAAACCTCTGAGCCTTTCAGGCCATGTTCTCTTTCTCTTCCTCCTGTTTTAAGCGCTGTCGTAAGCACACACAGGCTTTGTGCTTTCTCTCTGCCAGGGGTGACTTCCCCCTCTAAGAACCAGGGTGGAGCCCAGAAGCTCAGGCCTGTTTATGTTTTGGGGTTCATTCCACTCGTGTCGTTGGAGTTGTGTGCCATGCCCGCTGGGAACAGAGGAGGAGGAAGACAAGGTCTCACCTGCTGAGGGCTGCTTGCAGAGCTAGTCCAGATTTAGTACTCGGGGATATCTGGTCTGGTGCTGTACCCAAAACAGTCATGATGTGCTTTGGCTGTGGCCCAGCATCCATCCTGTGAGATCCATGTTGTTGCTGAATGTGGGCTTTGACAAGTGAATCAGAAAACAGATAACTACCCAGCAGCTGCTGAGGAATGCCTACTCTTACCCACTGGGTAGGTAATTTAGCAGTTGTCCACCCCCCCTACCACCACCTCCATTTGCTGGAGGCTTCTAGAAAGCAAGAAATAAATGTACCAGAACACAGCGGGCACCCAGAAGGACTGGTAGACATTGAAGGTGGTCTAGCATAATAGAGAAGAAGCTACCATGGCAGTTTAAGCTGACCTAAGTTGGGACCACCCCAGTGCAGCCCCTTGTTACATTTCTTGCCCACTTAAAATGAAAAACTAATGTTTTCCTGGGTCATTTTTTTGATTAATCAATTCCCTAAACCACCTTATTGCGTTCTTGCAGGAGTGCTGGGGTCAGCACAGGGAAGGGGGAGCAAGAGCTTGGCTGGGGTTGGTGAGGACAGCAGACCATGGTAGCAGACCATCTCTGCCTGCAATGGATTTCCTCTTTCTTATGAAATCATCCTCTTAAAAATGAGCGAGGTGGAGAGTGTAGCAGCCAGCACTGAATTTAGAGAATGGGGAACAGAGCTGGGGGAAGACTCAGAGTCTTTGAAGTGGTTTAGCTGGTCCAGGAAAGCTGAGCTGACAGGAGCAGTCTGCTCTTCCAGAGCAGGAACGTGCTGCTGTGTTTTGATGACGCTCTTTATGCGTTTGTCTGCATGACTTGAACAGTTGCCATCTCTCTGCACAAGCAAACAGAGAGGAGTTTTATTTGAAGGGGCTGGAAAAGTGTTGTGACTAGAGGACAGGATTATTTCCTTTATACTGTTTTTTTGCTTTTAAAAACTTTGCAGCTATGGTGATAGCTTAAAACGTCTTAAATAGCATGTTCCTTAAACAGATGAAAGTGCAGATGTTCCCCCACCCTTGTTTGCAAAAGCTTAAAAACTCATTTATTAGATCTTTAAAGATTTTGCTACAAGCTTTGCAAATATTAATATTTGTGAATATTTTTGAAATCTCTACATAATGCTCAGTGTTACAGATGAATATTTGGGTTGCTTTGTGGTCTCAAAAAAAAATTGGGTCCTGGAATCAGCTGTTGTTAAGAATGTTAAAGCATAGCCCAAGATCTAACCACCACCCACCTTTCAGAAGTGAGAAGCAAGGGAACAGCTGTCTGGCCCAGGAGGGAGATGTACATGGGGTCCAGGTCTCAGTAGGGTTTGCAGTGAACAGGGCAACACACCACGTAGGTTCCTAGACAACCTCTCTAGGAGACAGCTGGGTATTGGCTGGAGAAGATTTAATAAGGGTTGATTCTTGGACCTCAGCGTTTAGGTGAAAAATAGGAGATGGAGAAAGAGATACAGACGACCAGAACTGTATACCTTGGATGGTCTTTTATACTCCTTTAGTCCAGCTAGCACTAGACCTGCTCAGTTTGTCTAAGGAAAGTTGTGTTCAGAAGTACCGTATACGTGAGTGAGCACAGAGGTGCTGGAAAGACTATAATCTTTATCAGTGTGCCTAACGGAGTTGGCCTTGGGCTAGAAAGCCACAGAAATGTTTTTCTAAACTGAAGAAGTCTGGAGGACTTGTAAACTTCTAAAAGGTTCTGTTCCTGCCTTTGCTTTTGACATGTTATATGACCTGGGTGAATCATTTGAGCTTTTTAGCGGATAGGAAATCGATGCAGAAAGTGAGCGTAATTAGACTTCTTGAGCTTCTCATAAAGTATTTTAGGACTTCTTGGCAAAGGAAAACATCAGAAAGCTGAGGAAAGTTTCTTGTGTGCTTGAAAGCCTGAAGAAACATCAGGTTGGTGAGCTAGACAGAGCGGAGGTCAGAAATGTTTTTTTAGGGGAACGTTTCTTGCCTAAAGTATTATTTATCTGTCTTCCAAGACTCCCCTATAAGTGCATTGCAATTCTATGTGAATGTCAGATCCAATCGTGACATCTAAGAAGACCTCTCTTTGCACAAAGCTTGGCTTGCAGGGTGATGTTGGCTGGTGTACAAAGTAATAAGCAGTGGTTGGATAACTGTTCTTCCCTCTTCTTATTTTTGTCTGAATATCGCTCATTCACAAATAAAATATGAGGAGAGATGTTTTTCTTTTCAGTCTCGTGGACGTCTGACTGCTGTTCCTTATGATTTCTAGAAATAGCAATCAGTGCTGGTGCATCGTGAATCCCACCTGGCTCCAGCTTGTCACGGCAACAATCAGAAGAAACCCACCAAAGAGGAAAGATGGCACACGAATAAATAATTTATAGCCCCACGATTCAGTCCCTATTTTTAGACACTTGCTGTTTTTTTGAGACTTTTGAAAAGGGCTAAGAATAGTATACACACGAAGTGACATATCCTTTATGCAGCCCAGGTTTCTTTTGTCTCATTTGATCTGAATCCTCTGAAATCTGAGCAACCAATCCAAGGAATTTATATTGTGCAGTTCCTGTTGGATTTATGTGGGATTACGATGGACTCTGCCTGTGGTAAATATGCAGCCAAACCAACCCTGAAAAGGAAGGCAAGTTAGCAACTTGGTCAGAGGGCAATACAGAGGCAAAAAGAGTTCAATAATTGTCGTAAAAGGAGGGGACGGGGAGGAAGTTATTTAAGATATCAGCAAAAAAATTCCCAGTGGAGAGGTTTAACAGACTGTCTGAAATAGTTTTACAAAGCAATTACTAGAAATTCTTGGGGTTTACGCTTTTTAATCTGGACTGAACAAATCCTGTTGGTGGGGAGATGGATGACATGACCCACTGTGCTCTGTCAGCTGTTTGCTGCATCTGTGATTCTCTGGGACTTGCCATAGTTACTGCTAACTCCACTTTCCAAAACTTTGTACTTTCTAGGGATTTTGTTCAGTGGGGGTTCTGATTTTCTGGTTGATAGACCATTCATTTCAGCTTGGCTGACAGCTAACATGGATCAGCAAGCTGTCAAAGCAGTCAAATACCCTTAGCTGTGCACAGCTCAGAACCTAACAGGCTGTGTTTTATTTATTTATTCATTTGCCTATTTATTCCCTTCACCCCAGAAGCGGATGAACTTGTCTGATGATTATAGGGCCACTCTGAATTCGTGGGATCCAGGATGAAAAGCATAAGTAGTCGGAGATAGCAGATTTCCATTTCAATGATGACTGGAAATGTAAACCTTGTCAGAAAGTCATGTGCATGAGGCACAGCAAGATGACTAAAATCTTTTACAAAACCAGCTTAGTTCCAGTTGTCAAAGACCAGATCCGTTACAGTGGTGCTTGCGTGTGTGCAGTGTCTGGAATTGTCTTTCACCCCCTAATGACTGGAAGGATGTGGTTAACTTCCCGCTGAGAATTACGTCCACTTACCTGGACCCTGTGCTCCCGTCTCTTGTTTATTTCATGCTTTTAATGGACTTTTACTGACTAAATACAAGCCTGCCACCAGGCCAATCTATACAGATTGAGTTACCACTACCTAAAAGGCTTTATGTTCTTCAACAGGGTCAATAAAATAAAATTTAAAAAATGCTACTCATCGAATATTCTTCTTTGCATATTCTGTTTGGAAATGCAACATCATCTGTTATTAGAAATGAAATTAAGGTCAATGTTATACGTCCCAAAATGATGTAAAACAGTGAACCTAAGCTGTGTTTTGAATTTGTTCCAGAGCATAATAACGTCCTGCTAATCAGGGAATCACAGGATGGTTGAGCTTGGAAGGGACCAACTACTGGATGTCATCTGGTCCAACCACCCTGCTCAAGCAGGGCCAGCTAGAGCTGGTTGCCCAGGACCATGTCCAGATGGATTTTAAATATCTCCAAAGAGGGAGATTCCACAAACTCCCTGGGCAACCTATTCCAATGTTCAGTTACCCTCATGGTACAAAAGTATTTCCTGATGTTCAGATTGAACCTCCTGTGTTGTAGTGCCTATGGCCTCTGGTCCTGTCACTGGCCACCACTGAAAAGAACCTGGGTCCATCTTCTTTGAGCCCTCCCTTCGGCTATTTATATACATCTATAAGATCCCCTCTAAGCCTTCTCTTTTGCAGGCCAAACTGTCTCAGCTCTCTCAGCCTTTTCTCATAGGTGAGATGCTTCAGTCCCTTCATCATTCTTGGAGCTCTCTCCGGTATATCCATGTGTCTCTCGTACTGGGGAGCCCAGAGCTGGACCCGGTACTCCAGAGGTGGCCTCAGCAGTGCTGAGTGGAGGGGAAGGATCACATCCCTCCACCAGCTGTCCATGCTCTGCCTAAGGCAGACCAGGATAACTTTTGCCACCTTTGCAGCAAG
Organism: Calidris pugnax; assembly: GCF_001431845.1. Taxonomy (NCBI): domain Eukaryota; kingdom Metazoa; phylum Chordata; class Aves; order Charadriiformes; family Scolopacidae; genus Calidris; species Calidris pugnax. The sequence continues at coordinate 3,439,384 of NW_015090864.1, forward strand.
GACATACTACTGGCTCGTATTTAACCCGGTGTCTGCCAGGACCCTTAGGTCATTTTCTTCCAGTCTACTTTCTAGCTGGGTGGCCCACAACATATACTGGTGCATGTGGTCGTTCTCACCCAGCTGCAGGACTTTGCATGTATAGAATCATAGAATGGTTTGGGTTGGAAGGGACCTTAAAGTTCATCTAGTTCCAATCTCTGCCGTAGGCAGGGACACCTCCCACTAGACTCAAAGCCCCATCCAACCTGACCTTGAACCCCTCCAGGGAAGGTGCATCCACAGCTTCCCTGGGCAACCCCTTCCATTCTCTCACCACCTTCACAGTAAAGAATTTCTTCCTAATATGTAGTCTAAATTTACCCTCTTTCACTTTGAAGCCATTACCCCTTGTCATGTCACTCTATGCCCTTGTAAAATGTTCCCCTCCAGCTTTCTTGTAGGCCTGCTTCAGGTATTGGAAATCTGCTATAAGGTCTCCCCAGGGTTTTCTCTTCTCCAGGCTGAACAACCCAAACTCTCTCAGTCATCATAGGAGAGATGCTCTAACTCTCTGATAATCTCCGTGGCCTCCTCTGGACTTTCTCCAACAGGTCTGTGTCCTTCTGGTGGAGGATCATTTCCCTTTGTTGAATTTCATGAGGCTCCTGTCACCCCATTTCTCAAGCCTGTAAAGGTCCCTTTTATATCACCTTAGAGTACATAAAAACTGCAAATATTGGTACTTCTACAGCCTTTGTGTATGTGCATCTATGTTGTGTATGGAGCTGATATATTGGCTAGTGTGTAGAATCAAGGTCTGGCATTGGGCTGTCAAACCAGCAGCCACCACTACAGAGCAGGAACGGCAGTGGAAGGTATCACAGTTCACCGTCTGAGAGGCTCTAATTGCTGTTTCATTCTGGGAAGACTGCCATTGCTGTCATTGGCTTTATTGATAGTGTATGACTATGATCAGCATGACTGAATCAGCCCTTAGAGGAAATATGAATATGCATATGTTATACTGACTCGCCTGGAGGGGATGAAATACATTTTCTGGAAGTTGGCAACCTGGGTGACAGTCTGAGCTCTACTGGATATTTCTGTTTATTCAGGACTTCTCTTTTCTTCCTTGCCTGTCCCTTGGTCTGGTGGTTAAGCAGAAGCAATTAAGTGCCACAAACATTGCTAATAATCTACAACAAAATGAAATCAACATCTTCAAAGTCGAAGAAGAGGCCATAGACTGAAGTGTAGAAATTAATATTGGATGATGTGTCAAAAGCTATGTGTATTATGGCTGTGTGTTGCCTGTGTCAACATGAGTCACCTACTGCTCATTATTCGTTTGCATGAAGATTAAATCTGCTTGTCCAGTTGTATTATATGAGTGCAAGTGCACACAGAGCAAAAATAACCACAAGTTATAACCACCAAAAAATCTCTTTATTTTATATATCTGTATATTAGAATAAAGTCAGTAAGGGAAGAAAAATTACAAGAATAAAAAATGTACTGAGTTCTTCAGTATGCTATTTATCTAAGGAAATGAAGATTCCTATTTTAAACTAGGAATAAAGGCAATAGTGCTGATAGCTCTCATTAGCTATTGTTGCCCTAGAAAGATCATGTAACTGTTCTTTTCTTCCTGGATGTTCATTGTTTGTTTCTACAATAGAGATCTCCATCATGACTGTTCCATTTTCTCCTTATTTTTCATGACAAACGTTAAGAAAAACAACTTAATCCAGCCTCTTTTTGTACACAGTGCTTTAAAGCAACGAGCAAGGGTGCTTCTAGCACGAAGTCCATTAGTCCCCGTTCTGATTGGAAAACTGTGCGAGAGGGAATATTTTGCAGTATGTTCAGTCACCAAAGAGGTCACAGAAGTCTCTTGCTAAGATCACTGACTGTTGGTTTCCCTCTTCTCTTCCATCCCATACTCTGAAGCTGGGGGACACTTCTTTTCCATCGCTGTCTTTCGTAGCACCAATGTATCTGGCATCTCTTTGGCATCTCTTTGCTGCTTTGATCAGTGCTGTGACTGCATGTCCCAGTGACTCAGCCTGTCATCGAGTCCACTGTCACTTATTTCATCGTCTTCTCTGTGCTGTTTTTGACAGTAAGAAGTGATGCTACAAAGCAGCTGTTTGCTGTTATGAAGAAGACTAAGATGGTTATTTGAAGTTGTCATTATTTTATCCGGAGTTGTCTTTGCAGTGATATACAAGTGCATATAGCATATCCAGCACACACCAGATGTGACTGAACGCAATGAGCCTCTGTCCAGTGAACGTGTGGTTGGTCCAAAATCCCCAAGAAGTCCTAAACTCATTCACTATATGGCATGGGATTCATTTGTGCATGAACAACAGCCTCTTCTTCCAGATGCCTGCAGTGAGGCTCCTACTCTCTAATATTACCTCACTCACTGAATCAGATATTTCTCCTTTGAAGCACTGGGTGAAAGATCTGCATTATGTTATTAAAATAGATATATGAAAATACATTCAGTATGATCGGAAACTTGTTTCCATGTGGTTATTGGAACTAATGCTGTAAGGCATTTGGAAGAAAGAAAGTAGACCTTTGCTTTGGGGTATAAATTACTTATGAGTAGTAGAGTTTGGAATGAGGCATTCCCAGAAGTCAGATCTCTTTGCTGCTTTTGTTTCCGAGAAGTGGCTGATACTGGAGGAGACTTTGGACTAGAGAGATTCAGAGTTTGATTTTTATCCTCCTCTTGCTCAGATACTCACCATTTAAGAGTCTGGTGCGACAGCTCATAAACCCAGATTGCTGTTTCTCAAATAACTGCTTTGATGTGGGTGTTGTACAGGATTCCTGCACGGAAAGAGAGCTGACAGGCACATTTTATGACTCCTAATATTCGAAGTGGAGGGGCTACCCATCAAAATAGAGGTGGAAATGGATGGCATTTGTTACACTCAATCTTGCTCAATCATGATCTGTTCTCCAATAATTCTTGTGGACAAGAAACGTGAGACACATTTATCCTTCTGAAAAGAAGGTTTTAATGAGCAGGAAAGATGTAGTACAGGAGACAGAGGCATTGAGGCCTGATAAGGTAAAATATGTGGTTTGTGATGGTTCACAGCTCTGCCATGGTGTTGCCAGGTCATTTTCAGGAAGTCACGTACACACATTTTGCTTCTGTTCCTGTACCTGTAAAATGAAAATAACAAGAAAAGCAGAGGAAAAAGTTAGTGTGGATAGGTGGAGTCCTTAACCTTTAGCACAAGTTTCTGTAGTTGACCCAAATGTTACCAATAATTTTATTTTATTTTGACCTTGCCACTCCAAAACAAAACAATGAAAAAGTGCAAATAGACAATAGCAATATGAAATTTTGTACGGATGTAGTGTCATCTGGAACATCTAGATGAACTGTTACTTGTTGCTTTCTATGTGGACTTTTCTCCTCTGTAGCAAAAAGCACCTTTTCAAAAATCTTTCTGCCTTTTTCAGGGGCTGTTGTCAACAACACTTCTAGAAACGTTCAGTCTGATGTTTTTATTTGACAACTTATTTTCTTGATGGCTGGGTGCTGAACTAGCACTGAATGACCATGGCAAAGGCCCAAAAAGAATTTGGGTAAAGAGCAGCGAGAACATCATGAAGAGTTCATTAGGAAGTTGTCTGTATGTGTCCTTTGGGGATCTTTCTGAATTTCCTGTTCTATTTTAATTTTCTTGTTTCTAAGACACAGTTCAAAATAAGCATGGAAAAAAATATTTCTTGGGATTGGATGTGCTTTTAATGGGTGGAGGAAGGTATTTTGTACAGGAAAACTGCATAGTTTTCTCTCTGGGTTCCTTGAGATGAGGAGTGCTTGCCAGAAATTGAGCTCCCCTCCTCACCTCCAATATTACTACATGCAGTTCCCAGAGCTCCTCAGGGTGACATTGTAATTGGACAGGAAATCTCTCTGCTTCAGTAAAGCAATTCACAATTTTCACTTATGTTGTGGCAGAACTGGCACCTTGGAAAAATATCAAAAGTGGTTTCTTTTTCACAGAGGATTGGTGAACACAGCCCAGCCCGCGTGTGGGCATTTCTGAAATGTGGGCAGAGACGTTCTTGTGTGACCTCCCCAGCCCGCCTACCCCAGGCTTGGGAGATGTGGTTATCATCTTCCTCCTTCTTCAGGTTCTTTGCAGAAGTTTTATCAGTGATGTTGTTGCATACAAAGACTCTAGAGAATCAGTATCTCCAGGAATGTCTCTTCTAGTTTACAGTGGGATAAACGGGAGCCATAAGTTTCCCATATATATACCATTCTCCCAGATGGAGCATTGAAGACCTTAACCTTTCTGCCCATTTTAAAATACGATATTTAACTGGTTTTTAAAAGACTATACTGACATTAAGCTTTCTCTTGCAACATTCTTCTCATACCTTTGCTGTCTTCTGAACCCATATGCTGTAAGAAAACATTATCAATAATTATATTTAAATACTTGGGGTCTCCAGATGTGTTTATCCTTTATTTCTCTTCTTCTCTCCTCAACCGGCTGTTGTAGTCTTCCCAGAGGTGGGATAAGTTGATTTTCCTTGTGAATATTCTGTTCTGTTAACCTTTTCTGAAATCTGTGAAATTGCTAGGCTGTTTCAAGTCCAGCAAGATTGTTCATCTCTCTTTTATTTTGGTCCATACCAGGAAATGCCTACAGAGAATGCCTGGGCAACGGGACATGGGCTTCCAAGATAAACTACTCTCAGTGCGAGCCTATTCTGGATGACAAGGTCTGTATTTTTGCCTTCATTCTTCTCAATGACATTTCTCATCATACGTGAATGCAAAACTAAGCTTAAGGTTAATATACTAATTTGGGACTTCTGAGACAGGTTCCATTTCTGTCTCTGCAACAAATCCTCCCTGTGAATTCAGGCAAATCACTTCTCTCCATATCCCCTACTCACATGGTTTTTAAAAAAGGATGTTTTATTACACGCTTTCCCTGATGATGTATGTTTATGCAGATCCTTCCTAGCTTTGTTCAGAGCATACAGCTGCTACAGTAAATGTTAGTAGTAATAACAGTAAGACCAAAAGCTTCTTTGGCACTGAAAAATAAGCTTTCACCACCTGATTCCACCCTGTACCTATCAGTTCTGAGGTCTCATCAACAACTGGCCTTTCCAAATCTCAACGCCAGTTTTCCTTCAGCAAATATATAAAGGGGCAGCAACAGAAAAATACATACAAAGCAGACTTGGGTCCCAGCTGTCTTTAAAAGATTGAGCCAGTCTTGCGTTATATAGGAGTTTACAGAATGAAATTAGCATATAGGGTTAAGCTCCTTCAGAAAGGCTGCCAGCAATTATGCAAAGTCCTTTTCTTGTCAAATGTCTCAGCTTTTCTTGGAGGCTCACAGACATTCATCCTCAGACAGCTTAAACCTCCGAGCCTTTCAGGCCATGTTCTCTTTCTCTTCCTCCTGTTTTAAGCGCTGTCGTAAGCACACACAGGCTTTGTGCTTTCTCTCTGCCAGGGGTGACTTCCCCCTCTAAGAACCAGGGTGGAGCCCAGAAGCTCAGGCCTGTTTATGTTTTGGGGTTCATTCCACTCGTTCTGTGGTTGGAGTTGTGTGCCATGCCCGCTGGGAACAGAGGAGGAGGAAGACAAGGTCTCACCTGCTGAGGGCTGCTTGCAGAGCTAGTCCAGATTTAGTACTCGGGGATATCTGGTCTGGTGCTGTACCCAAAACAGTCATGATGTGCTTTGGCTGTGGCCCAGCATCCATCCTGTGAGATCCATGTTGTTGCTGAATGTGGGCTTTGACAAGTGAATCAGAAAACAGATAACTACCCAGCAGCTGCTGAGGAATGCCTACTCTTACCCACTGGGTAGGTAATTTAGCAGTTGTCCACCCCCCCTACCACCACCTCCATTTGCTGGAGGCTTCTAGAAAGCAAGAAAAAAATGTACCAGGAAAACAACAGGCACCCAGAAGGACTGGTACATGTTGAAGGTGGTCTAGCACAATAGAGAAGAAGCTACCATGGCAGTTTAAGCTGACCTAAGTTGGGACCACCCCAGTGCAGCCCCTTGTTACATTTCTTGCCCACTTAAAATGAAAAACTAATGTTTTCCTGGGTCATTTTTTTGATTAATCAATTCCCTAAACCACCTTATTGCGTTCTTGCAGGAGTGCTGGGGTCAGCACAGGGAAGGGGGAGCAAGAGCTTGGCTGGGGTTGGTGAGGACAGCAGACCATGGTAGCAGACCATCTCTGCCTGCAATGGATTTCCTCTTTCTTATGAAATCATCCTCTTAAAAATGAGCGAGGTGGAGAGTGTAGCAGCCAGCACTGAATTTAGAGAATGGGGAACAGAGCTGGGGGAAGACTCAGAGTCTTTGAAGTGGTTTAGCTGGTCCAGGAAAGCTGAGCTGACAGGAGCAGTCTGCTCTTCCAGAGCAGGAACGTGCTGCTGTGTTTTGATGACGCTCTTTATGCGTTTGTCTGCATGACTTGAACAGTTGCCATCTCTCTGCACAAGCAAACAGAGAGGAGTTTTATTTGAAGAGGCTGGAAAAGTGTTGTGACTAGAGGACAGGATTATTTCCTTTATACTGTTTTTTTGCTTTTAAAAACTTTGCAGCTATGGTGATAGCTTAAAACGTCTTAAATAGCATGTTCCTTAAACAGATGAAAGTGCAGATGTTCCCCCACCCTTGTTTGCAAAAGCTTAAAAACTCATTTATTAGATCTTTAAAGATTTTGCTACAAGCTTTGCAAATATTAATATTTGTGAATATTTTTGAAATCTCTACATAATGCTCAGTGTTACAGATGAATATTTGGGTTGCTTTGTGGTCTCAAAAAAAAATAATAAATAAATCCCCACAGATTTCCATAATCCTCCTTTTTGATTAAAGGTGAGATGCAGGCACACGTGAGTCTACTGTTATTTATGGACTGATCCTAGCAGATGCTAAGCATCAGCCAGGAGGTGTTCCATGTTTATTTTTAATAGAGAAAACAACTCTACTTTCAAGCTTGGCCATTCACAGCTAGAGGGCTAAAGAATTACATGGTTTGACTTCAAATGCAGTGATTGATACATGGGACAGGAGCAGGACTTTTCAAGATCAACTCCATGTCCCCTCCTACGTGCTTTGTGACAGAGTGTTGGTCACGTAGCAATGGAAATTTTAGGCTTTTTTCAGCTGTAGGTCAGTCTTAGAGGGCACAAGCACCTGTGACACACGTTAACTGGATTACATTAATAAATCATTGCTTTACCTGGGGTCAAGACCTGTGGCAGTAGCTGATCAAAGTGTGCTCTGGGGCTGCTCTGCTCCTAGATTCCTGCTTTGGCTGGGATTTCGTTGCCTGTGTGTGGTTACAGGGTGTAGTTTAAAAGGCCCCAGTCATACTCTATGCACCTGGCAGGTGTGACACAGGCCTTCCAAAATACCTGTGTCCAGCAGCAGATGGAGGTCTGTCACCGGGACCAACTAGGAAGCCCAGAGGTTCTGGAGGTTCGTAGGCCTTGCTTCAGATCTTGGTTCAGATGTTGGGTAGACACCCAAATGTAGGTGTCTTAACATCAGACTGAATCCCAGCCTCTGAACGTTCAGTTAGCTCCTTCTCCGGGCACAGGAATCGAGTACAGAAACCATTTTGATCCAACTGGCTATTTGTTGTCTGACAAATGGAAAGCTTCTACTCGGCCTACGAGCTCCTGGGTTAAAGGGACCTTTGCTGCACCTGGCACAAATCTATACTCTTGTTGGAGGACAAATGAGAGTCTCAGGAAGCAAAAAGTAGATCTAAGCCTCCAAAAAGAGCTATAAATTAGGGACTTTGGTCTTGTCTCTGTGGCCTATGGCAGCTGGATATGAATTTGGTTCTGATGATCTTTTGAGGTGGCGTCAAGCTGTGTAGCTGAGTTAGCATCACACTGGGCTTAACTTAATGAATCCTGCTTAGGAGCATGGTCACATTAGCCACAGCTACCCAGCTTCCAGCTGGCTCAGAACACGAAGGCAGTGAACTCAGAGGCATCTTGGATGACAAAGATACTTCCCGGTTGCTTCTGAAAGTCTTTGGAGAGGAGACGTGGTGTCTTTAACTAGTGATGAGATCATCCTGGCAATAAGAAGAAATCTAAAGTGGCTGAACTGGGAATGGAGTGCAGAGCCTCGGAGGAAGACACATTCTGTAAACACTGTCAGGACCTGTCAGGGAGTTCTGTTAGAGGGAGACAGATCCTTGTCATCTGGAGAGCTAAGTGTGCGGTCATTAGGTGTTTATTAGTTCAAATCATTAGCCGATTTGGTTTGGATGGGTTAGCAGTCCCGTCCCAGCTAACGCAAAGGAGAAAGTCCTCTAGACAGAATGACTCCATTATCAGCCTAAAATCTGGCTGCAGGGTGCCCAGTGTGCCTTAGATGTGAAGAGCTGGTGCAGGTAAAGACCTAAAGCTGGGCTTCCTCAGTTTCCCTGGTAGAAGCTGGCTGGAGGATAATTGCCCTGCCTGATGTAACTTGGTTCTCATGTACAAGGTATGACATGGAAGAGGACTACAGTGATGTCACCTGCTGTGGTCTGGAGAGGCTAACAGATCATCCACACCATCTCCTTGTCTATCTCCTTTCTAATGTAATGATCCTCCTCCTAACCCTGAATAAGATTTAAATCTGCATTTTAATGATGTGAAATATCTTCCTGGAAGCAGAAGAATATTGAGTAATAGTAGAAGGTTATTATGGTTTTAAATGTATCATTCTTCAAGAGGGTGAGACAGAAAAGACTTACGCAAGTATTTTACATGAACTGAGCTTTGGCCAACACATGGCTGATTCTGGGCACATGTTTTTCAGCCCTGAAGGTGTTGTCTCCAATTCTACCAGAGATGCAGATTGCATGTAGGCTGGTGGAAAGTGATCTTGCCACCCTGTCAGCTTAGTTTTTTCATAGGCACCGAGGCAGTTCTTGTTTCTATGATATCTGAACTTGCCTCCAGGAAACCTTGTTAGTGTCAGCAGCAGAAAAAAATAAGTCATGCCTGGTTTTCCATCAGCATCAGTGCATCAAAGAGGAGCTTAATTACATTTTTTTCTCAATTAATTTTCTCACATTTTGAACCATACCTTCTTAAAACTTGAGTGAAGTTGAAAAAGTGGTTAGGAGCCAAAGGAGGGAGCTGAAGGGTCAGATTTAAAGAGCAGGATCCTTGGCCTGGGAGAAACATTGTCATCTTCAAGAAGATTTGTAGCACCACACGAGCAGTTCTGGACAACGCTTTTTAGTCATATGGTTTAGTTTTAGGTAGTCCTGTGGGACGCAGGGTGTTGGACTCAATGATCCTTATGGGTCCCTTCCAACTGGAGATATTCTGTGATTCTATGAATTAAACTGGAAAGCAAATAAGCAAGGCAGTTTGCCAGGGCACTAGCTGAACAGTACAAGTTTGCATTTCAGGTAGGTGCATCAGGTCAGGTGTGTTTTCTTCCCCTTTAGGTGTCCCTGTGGCTTAAGGATAAATAAAACTCAGTGTGGAATTCCTATTTTGTAGGTTTGGGTGTTGGTTTTTTTTTCTTCTTAAGGCTATTCAAAAAACAGGCCTGTGTATGGGGAAGTTTATTTTAGGAGACTTTATAGTAGACTTATAAATACCTTAGATGGTTGAGTTCCGTCCAGAAACAGCACATTACTCCATGTGCTGAAGATATAGGCAGGTTTCATCACAAAAAATGATTCCAAGAGAGCTTGCTCGCTCCCTGGCAAAGTGCTGGAAGATGCTATCTTCATAGAACAATGCAACAGATTAACTACAGCTGCTGGTTGTAGTTTCATCCAAACATTCATTCACTGACAAATTCCTTTGACTGGAATAAAATGTTAAGGGAAATTGTTAGGAAAAAAAAACAACAAAACAAAACAAAGGAAGTTCAACCAAAATTGGAAAACTGATGCCATTTGTAGGATTCTACTTCTATATTTTTATCACAAGGGAGGAAATTTGGGTGGTTAGTTCTCAAAGGTCTCATTCTTCTGAAGGAGGACAAGTCCCGAAGTGGGGAAAGATCTGCTTAAGCTGAAAAAAATGCAAAACCTAATAAATAAATATTTTTTTCAGGAGGATTTATACATATATACATATAGAGTAGCAAGCCTCTATGAATTTTTAACTAGCTTCAGTATTTCTCTGAATAGTGTTTTTCTACTTCTTCCTATCTGTCAGGCAAAGAAAGGAGATGCTTCTCCTTTCTCTGAAGCCAGCAGCCCCCCACCAATAAAGAACGTTCCAGTTACTTCAAGGTCAAATTTTGGTCACATCACTAAATTCACTGTTTTAGGTGGGAACACTTTTGTGCTTAATTTTTTGTTTACAGGATGAAGAACCTACCAGTAATCTCCCCAGCTTCTTAGGAAAGAGGCAGACACTAATACATAAAGTTTCACTGCATACTTGGGTCTCTCCTAAAAACAACAAGATCTCAGTTTGGAGAGAGCCTAACAAACCAGAAAGGACCAACAGATTCCAGCTTTTTCAGTCTGCATTGGGTCTGCCCTCAATTTGAAAGATAAGAAGTGTAGCTTGCAAGGAATGCACCTCAGAGAAAAGTCTGCCTGTATGGAAAGGGCTTATTATTTATTCTTACTGACAGCTGATTCATTTTTGTATGAAAACGAAACCATTTGAGTAGGAAAGTCGTGTAACTGGCTCGTTAAGATCATTCAGTTTCCTAAAAAAAATAGAAAATAATATTTTATAACTTCTGTTATATATATATATATGTGTTAGAAGATGTGTCTTTGGTAGCTATGTCACCCTAAAATGACAAAGTTTTAAATAGTGATAATGAAATAAGTAATAAAGAAAAAAGTAATAATGAAAATAAGAAATCCTGAGGAAATTGAAGAAAAACGGGGGAAAAAAACAAAACTTTTTTTTTGCTGAGATTTCTAAGAAACTGTGGACAAATTCCAAACTGAAATGAAACCAAGCCTGTACTTCTGTGCCTGGGCAGCATGTTTGGCTTATATATAGGCATCAGCCCTGGGGCTATTATATCATTTTAAAGTAGAGAAAAGTAATTACTGTTTCCTAAACTGATTAACTGTTCCTTAATGTCAGTGCTTAGAGAATCATGCTGATTTAATCATGTTATCTCTTTACCTCCAGAGGAAGTATGCGCTCCATTACAAGATTGCTCTCATCATAAACTACCTGGGGCACTGTATATCAGTAGGGGCCCTTATAGTTGCCTTTATGCTTTTCTTGTGCTTGAGGTGAGTAATCTGTTTGCATGCTTCTAACTTGGTTGGGTGTGTGACACTTACTGGGTTACTCAAGCCCTCTAATAACACTGTCCAGGTCATGTATGGTCTTGGAAAATGGTCATGGCTTTTACACTCCCAAGCATGTGCATGGTTTTGTTGACTGATGTGTTGGGTGAGCTGTGATGGTGGCTTCCGTGTGTAGGACCTAAAGCCTATTTGTATTCAGGAAGAGAAACTGTATATGATTTATTGATGCAGCAAAAAACTCAGTGAGCACAGAGTGTTTCATTAAGGGAAGCTGGGATTTGAGTTTCGAGTTGCAAGTTTTGGGGGCAAGTTTTCTTTTTTTCTAAGACATTGCATGATAGCAAAAGGTATTTTGCATTCCCTGACAAATAATGCCCAGATCTAGACCAAAGGAGATAGAATGAAATCTTTACATTTTGCTTTGGGTTAATTTCAATTTTTCTTTCATTAAAGAACAGGAGCTTTCTTAAATACCAAGAGAAACATCTTTAGAGGAGCTTTTTCCCCAGCAGTGCTTGTGAAATGATGAATTCAAATCAATGAAACCACATAGAAGCACTTCCCTTCCCTGGTTCAGTGCTACAGAAGGGAGTTTGTCAGGTCAAATGGGTATCTCAGTGAAGGAAAGTCTGTGAAGAAAAGTTAGGGCTGCAGGGAGAAGAGAAAGGGCAGGAGAGGGGGAAACTTAGCGGAAAGCAGTAGGTAGTCATTGTATTGTGTGGAAACAGCCTGAGTCACAGGAATGTATTTTAATAGGAGTGGCCTGGTAGGATTTTTCTGTATTATTTATTGAATTATCTGACTGGTATTTCTGTACTATTTGTGCTGTCTTGTCTAGAAGTGTTCAACCTGAGCACAGAACCAACTGCACGATGTGCTAAGCAATGGTAATCCTTGAGAAAAATCTTACATTAGTAGCACAAGAGAAACAGGTGGAGGAACACCACCCCCCCAGGATTACAATAGGATGACTGAGAGTGACCTAAGTGAACGAATTACCGCTTTCCTAGAGTGGAGCATCCCTACAAAGCCTTATGCTAAGTCTTCCTCTTGAGCATTCCTAACAAAAGGGTCTTTCTTCTTAACAACAGGAATCTTCTTTCACCCCAACATCTATAAACAGAATAATCTATGCTACTGGTAAAAAAAAATAAAAATAAAAAGCTTAAAACATTTATGATGCATCAGTTTAAACTTCCATTTTAACCTTTTTACTTTGCCCATAATGCTAATTCCCATAGTGCTTGGGGACTTGAATTAATTTACACTGAATAAAGAATGCAAATTATTCATTATAACTATATTCCCTGCTTCGATGCTGAATCTTTTATAAGTGCTTGAGTAAATAACGCAAAAACAATTCGATAATATGATATAAATATATCCAGCTTTTAACACAGAAGCCATCTAGCTGTTCCCTTTTAAATTGTTCTTCTGGTATTTAAACTTTAAGATTTAAATTTTGCAATCAGCTTCAGCATTAAAAGGACCGCAGCAGTTCAGCATTTCCCTGTACATGCTGTGAATTTAGATGGTCCATCTTTTCAAATTCCCACTGTATCATGCAAAAAAACACAACATCTAGTGTCCAGCCAGCGTGACCTCAGTGTCTGTAGCTGTTTTTAAAAGTTCTAAAGATGCTCCAGTGAAGGCAGTCTAGATTCATGTTGCATTATGGATTTCCCCTACACAAATTCTAGATTATGCACCTCTTCATCACGCTTATCTCTTCAAAGTGTCCCAAGAGCACATCAGTTTTGATAATTCAGTGCTATTATTTGGGGCTTTTTTTTCTGTTTCAGTTTGGATGGAAGAAGGTATCTACTAATTGGGTGAAATAGGAAAATTTAGATAATTCCTGGGTAAAGAAACAATAGAAGAGCAGATCTTCCTGTTCTTCCAAATGCATCCCATGTGATCTTGTCCCCACCCCCATCTTCCTCAGTCCCTTATGCAACCCTCTGCCCTCCATTCACAACCCGCTTTCCACCCCAGTAAAAATGTTCAACTGTCCTAAATGCTAAGGAACCATACACCAAAGGATACTTTGAGGGTCAGAAAGCTCAGATGTAGCAGCAAGTAATGAAAGCATCTGTCATGTGTGTATGTTGCAGGGACACCCCAACACAACTGAGAAGGGAGAACTCAGCCAGGAGCTCCCTTTTACTCCAAAGACCTATTCCAGCCTTGTTTTCCCCAGTTCTGTATCAGATGAATCAATTCTATTTTCTCGGCTGTGCAATGAAAAATAAGCCACTAAACATTGCATTTAGCATCTAAATAATAAACAATGGAGCCCAACTTTACTTTCTATTGGACTTGATTTTTGTTGGTGTGCAGACTGAATGGCAATGAGTCATTGAGAGAGCTCCTACAGATCCAAGTCAAGGCTGATTCCCAAGGTCTAAATGTAGGTGATCTTAAAAGTGCGAGAGCCATGTTTTCTTCACAGCACAAAGCAAAACAAGCACAGAAACAAAAAGAAATATGCTGAGAAGGAAAAATGAGGGATTTATGCATAAAGCAAACGTGCTGTAGAGCTGAATTGATCTCCAACGCAGGATCTGGAGAGATTTGCTCGGGGCACTTCACAGGGCATTGTTAAATGTATCTGCACTGCTGTGAATCTCATTGTCTGTGTGTTCTCATTAATAGTAAAGGTTTGATCCATCCCTCAGGTGCCCGCAGGCAGTTCCTGCTGACACGGCTCTCATCATCCCACATAATCACATTCTCACAACAGTAAAGCTGAAATTTTCTATAGAAGGAATCTTGCTATCAGTAGTACCAATCAACCAATCAAGCTGGAGAGAAAAAAAAAAAGGTTTAGAATGCTTCTTTTGTTTTTTTGAATCATATTTTTCCTTCACTGTTGCAGATAATGCAGACACCCAAATTCCTTTCTCCTGGCTTTTTCCTTATTAGTGTGCTGTTGTACCAGCCCCTGAGGTCTCCTGGCAGTGGTCAGCAGTGACCTGGCTGGATTCAAACAGAAGATGTTTTATTTGTGCAGTAGTGACCAAGGAAGTAGTACGGGTAGACAGGTATTTGTCCTGGGAACAAATGTCCTGCGTTCCTTTATCCCCCCTTGTTCCATGATCCTTTAAAACTCCTCTTGAGCTTCAGTCTGGTATGTGGTTGGTGAAACTGCTCCTGCAGTCTCTGTAGAAATGGAAGAGTTTGATTAAATGATCTGTAGAACCCTGTCAGAAGAAATGTAGACCACCCATATAATAGAGCAGGTATTATAGAGCAGTGTGATCTGACACTGTCAGAGACTAAAAGTGGGTAGGCGATCTCAACAATTAATACCAGTTTGAACTTAAAAGCCATAGAATCATAGAAACATAGAATGGTTAGAGTTGGAAGGGACATTAAAGATCATCTCATTCCAGCCCCACCTGCCATGGGCAGGGACACCTTCCACCAGACCAGGTTGCTCAAAGCCCCATCCAACCTGGCCTTGAACATTTGCAGGAATGGGGCATCCACAATTTCCTTCACGTTGGCTGTCACTAATCACCTTCTTATTTTCGATATGCTTTAGCATAGGTTTTGGGAGGATCTGTCCATGATCTTGCTGGGCACAGAAGTGAGACTGCCTGGCCTGCCTTCCTTCCTTCCCTTTTTAAAAACGGGCATTATGTTTCCCCTTTTCCAGTCAATAGGGACTTCACCGGAATACCACGACTTCTCGAATGTGATGGATAGAGGCTTAGCAACTTCATCTGCTGGTTCTTTCAGGACCCACAGGTGCATCTCGTCAAGTCCCATGGACTTGTGCACCTTCAGGTTCCTTAGATGGTCTCGAACATGGTCTTCTCTTGCAGTGAATCATTTCAAGTGTCTAATCTCACGAACTGAGTTGAAGGACAGAAACATGTTTCCTATTGATTAACCTTAGGCCAATGTCTTTGCTTCCCAATGCCTTTACCCACCCCCTCTCGTCTCTTATCTGGATGACTTGTTCTTTAGGCTCTTTGTATAGACCCTACCTAGAGCAAAAACCACAGAGGAGAACAAAGCCCTCCTGAAGTCCTGGAATAATATCAGAAATTAAAAGTGTGCCCAGAGAGCTATAGTCTTAAGGAAGGTTTCATAAGCTGCATCTGAAATGGTGGTATTGTAGCCTAGAAATGTGAAGGTTGGCAAGGACTATTATTGCTGCCTATAAATACATCAGTGTTGGGTAAACATCAGAAACTGAAGAGCTACTTACAGTCAAGGACAATGTCAGTGCAAGAAGAAATGGGTATAGGCACTCTCCAGAGGGACTTGTGAGTGGATATTAGAGGATGATTTCCAGCCCACAGAGCAGAGGGCTCCAGGAGCAATGTAACGGAGGAAAAATTTAACTTGGAGTTAAATTCGAGTTTCAGGAATTTATGAAGGACTTTTACTCAATGACTTTGTTGACCTGGGGTCTGGAGGAGGAGGAGGCAACTTCCTATCCTGTGCTTGAAATATGTTCCCAGTGGTATACCTCTATCATTGCCAAGATTTTAGCCATGAGGCAGTGTTTTTGGAGATGGACACTAAATTGTTTCAATTCTGGTAATAGAACTGCTCTTTGCAAGGTTAGATCTATCTTGACTGACTGGCTAAAAATCATCTGTGCTCTGGTCTCCTCTTGATAACGATGGAATGGTTTTTGGGGAACAGTGGAAAAAGCCTAACAAATTTTCCAAGGTTTCAGATGAAGGAAGAAAGTAAAGTTTGGTCTTTACAGTTTAGATATGAATCACATTCAGAAGTGCAATTTACTTCAAAACAAGAACATGCCCTGAGTCATCTCTGGGAAGGAGAATCAGAGATGTTTTCAAGCCTAGATGTTTAGTTTCTGGCTGCAAATGCACCTGCAGGTGTTCAAGTGCTAAATAGTTCAATTTCAGTTTTCATCCCAGGAATTGCACATCTACATCCCTCACTAACTCCACCGCAGTTGTTCAGCATTCAGTCATCTTCTCTTCTAAAAGCTAATCTAAAAGGTGAACACTGCTGCTTCACGTCACTCTGTCAAGCAAAACATGAGAGAGGTGGAAAATCCCCCTCATTTGGGTCTTCCCTAAATCTCACGTGTACAGTCCTGCTGGCATGGGGACTGTCTCTGGGAGTGATGGAAACAGCAGCTTCCAGGGGGAGGTGCCCAGGTTGAACCACCTGAAACATTTCTACACGTGCAATGAGCACCATGAGGCTAATGAATTTAGACCAAGCTCAGGAATGAATATTTGGAAGGAGCAGGCAGATCTTACATGGTCCTTCCTGAACTCCTGGTCAAATACTCAAAAATAATGAAATATTTCACACCATGTTTTGGTGGAAATGAGGCCAAGGAGAGTGTGAATCGCAGTCAGTGTCTCAGACTTTCCTCCTTAGTTTATCCACACAGTATCTGCAAAGGTAGATGGTGTAATAAACATTGCTAATTGTGTAATTGTATTAAAAGCAAAACAAAAAACCAGCATAACCCCTGAGTTCCGTAGCTGGTCATTTAGATTAATTTGTTTTCAGATTTTGTTGTTTTTTGTGCATAGTCCCAGAAGGGGATTATGAACGAGGACATGCTGTGCACTCTTACATTTCCCAAACAGTAGCTGTAAACCAGATGAACGGCTGTCAGCTCTCGGTGTCTGGCTTCTGAAGTCCTCACTCTAATTTGTGCAACCTGGTTGCAATGGTCACTCTCCATAGGAGACATTCACCCTTCCACAGTCTGAACCGATGAATGCAACCTGTGTCAATGAGGCAATGGCTTAGATAAACCCCAGAGGGCTGTAGCCACGTACTGTGCCCCTGCTGCTCTAAAGCTGGTTTGTTATGGGTACTAAAACTCGAGTTGCAAGGTAGCTTTTGCTAAAAAGATACTTTACAGCCCCGTTTTCTGTTTGATTCAAAAATGACTGACATCTGACCTGCATGCTGTAGTGGCCGAGATTGTGAGGGTCTTTTGTGTGTGTATGGTTGGACTCAGTATCTCAGAGGTCCTTTCCAACCATGAAGATTCTGTGATTTAGCGAAGCAAATTAGAGCAGATTCCTAAATCTTTTTTTTCAAGCAGCTGAACCACAAGCACATGCCACGCTAAATGAAGTCATCTGTATCTGACAGTGTCATTCCTGTGAAAGCAAGAGTAGTTTTCTCCAGTGGAAGAGCTGATGGTAGAGCCAAGATTGGAGCCGTGCTCTTAGACTGGAGGACCCAGTGGCTGGGTTTCAGTGAGCCCATATTTAACCACCTAGTTCTCAGGGGCAGCATTTCTCTTTGTGCACTGACTGGGGGCAAAGCACAGGCTGATGTTGTGTCCTGTAATTATCCATACTCTTCATTGTCAGCGTGTTCATAGGGAGATTGCAGAAGGCCATTTTTGACCCTTGTTCACCATGCTACACAGCCAGATCGTCCTGGGCACAAACGCTGACAGTGAACAGTCTGGTCCTACCACTGATGCTGTTCTGTGTTGTGTTGGCTGCATCCTTCCAACCCTGGGAGCATCAGTGCTTTAAGCCTTTGTGTCTAAAGCAGGCAAGATGCCCCGTGTCCTGTGATTAAAAATTGGCTTCAAAGCAAGAGAAAGGAGCTTTGGAACAGGCTGAGTAGAGCACAGATGGTTCCACAATAGGTTTATTTTTAGGGTCTATGCACATCCTAAACACTAAAGGAAGCTGCTGCTTCTCCTCTTCACCTGAGCGTTTCCCCCCTGTCCTCGTGATAAAGCTGTTATTTTCTTCCAGACTTTCACTCTTCCCTTGCAACCGACCCTTGCATTTCCTGTGGGATTATTTATATTCCCCCAGGCAACTGCCACCAAGAAGCTCGTTTTTGCTGCCAACCTCCCCAGCTGCTTTTCCCATCTGTAAGTGTTAGTACCAGAATATATGCAGGGATTGAACAGGAGAAACCGTGAGGACCTCAGGGGAGAGGCCTCCATGTGGATGAGAGCAAATAGGCCGTGACAGGCCCAGAGCCTGGGAAATAGCTTCCCGCTAGGTATTATTCCCACTCCATGCCATTTATGGCTTGCCCATGAGCCTCGCCTGCCCTAGAAAAAACTAAAGGGGAAAAACATTTTTTAAGTGCTGTCCATGATTCTCCTTCCTGCTTGTTCACCAGTCATGGAATGGGAAAGGCGCCAGCAAAGCGCTCTCCGATTTCTCCTGCCAACTGGTTTCAGACAGACTTTCATACAGCTGGCTTAATTGAACATCGTTATTAATGGAATACTACATGAATTAATAGAAGGTTTCCAGGCTTCTTTAATAAAGTTATCATTTGCAATAATTTCCATGCAGATGATTCAACTAATTCCACAAGCTTTCGACCATGCTGGCATATTATTATGATTGTTAATATTAATTGTTTGTGTCATGCTTTGAATCAGAAAAGAGTAGCTCTGCACATCCCAGAGGAAAAATACTGCTTTATGGATAGACTGAGGGGGAAAAAAGCCATGAATCAACAAAAAACCTACTTTGAGTTTTACCAGTGCTATTTTAGAAATCCTTTTATAGATCCACATGTCGGAATCAGTGAGGCCACCTGTACAGACAGAGTTGATCAGATTTTCTACCTTTTCAGATCACAGCATTTCCCAAGTCAAAAGAATGGATTTTCTAATTCTCTGCTTTCTATATCCAACCACACGATTAAGGTCATTTGGCAGAAAAAATTAGCAGGATGTACTTTCTCTACCAACAATCAGAAACTCAGAAATTTGCTTTTTTTTTCTTTTGCATTTGTGGCTCTTGTTCCTAACATGGAAGCCCGGTTCTGACACCCGCACACCAGGCAGTCCGGGATACCAGTGAGAATGACATTTGGGCTTGAAACATGGTCTGTTCTCAAATCAAATAAAGAGGTCATTATGTGTAATTTCCCACCATACACCTGCCTTTTGATTTACTAATTAGGAAGGCCAAAGAGAAGTATGTTTGCTTTCACCTTAATTGCTTCTTTGTGTCTAACCCGCTGCAGAACTGAAGCTAATGCTTTTATGGGGCTCTGTGTGTGTGCCCTGAGTGGGAGGTGTGTGCTCCCAGATCATCTTATCTGGGTCCTGCCAGCACGGCCAGAGACATGCTCTGGGACTCTCGACTCACTGCAACACACACGTTTTCCTGTAAATATAAAGCAAGGTACTTCATAACTCAGACTCTGATGAAAATATGCTGTCGCTTGCCACACTCTTCTGTCCAAAGCCTCACATCATTAGCCTTGAGGCAAGTGGCTGTGCTCTGAGCCATGACTCCTGGCCAAACGTCCTGCCTGCCTGGCGTGGGGACTCCTTTGCCCACACTGGCAGGAGGAGTGACACAGCAGCAGGACTCTTGCACAGCAGAGCCTCAGTGGAAACCCTTGCCTCATCAGAAGCAGTCGTCTGGAGATCACTCCATAGCAGGCAAAGCACTGGGTCTTAAGAAAGCAGGAGGATCCAATAAACCTCTAAGATGCTTCCAGTGGCAGTATCTTTTCTTCCTCTAAGTCAGAAACTATAAGTCCTTCTTTTCAAGGAAATCCTTTTCCTTCTTCTCTCTCCTACACCACTTTCATGTGCCTGTCTGACATTACTTGGATTATCAACATTGGGACAAGGGTTATCAAGCACTGGAACAAGATGCCCAGGGAAGTGGTGGAGTCCGTGGTGCTCAGCAATATGGTTTAGGGATGTTTTATGTCAGTGTTGGGTTGATGGTTGGACTCGGTGATCTGAATGGTCCCTTCCAACCTCAAAAATTCTATGATTCTATGATTCTACTTGCTATATTTGAGGGAGGTATTTCAGGACCAAAGTCTGCTATCGGGTACAGCCAGAAGTCAAATTGCTGTATGAAGTGTGCTACTTCAGGAGCACACGTTGGAGATACTACCAGCCTCTCCTCCCAGCTTGTTCCCACACCCCATGGGACAAGCAGTTTCCTGCTGTCCAGTTCCAGGCTCTTTCAGTCCCTCCTCCCTGCAATTCCCAAAGGACAGGAGGGAATGTAGCTGTGAGGAAATGCCTCCTCATGCAGCCCTTGGGAGGGGACAGGCAAGCAGAGGAGAGGAACTAACGCAAACGTATTTTACTGTGAATAACAGCTTATGAGCTCTTCATTCCATCATGTTAGTAGCATTAGCCATGGCCTGACCTCAGTGAACATAAACCAGAAAAGGAGTTCAGTGACTCCTGTGAGGAGCTGCGGCCACCAGCAAAGTGATTTAATGTGATTAAATGTGGTCTCTGAATCAGAGGTATCTTAAAACCTCTGACTGCCAGAAGCAAGGAGGTAAGAGCAAGGAGCAACTAATGGTCTGTCTCCCCTGGTCCCCATCCTGTTTCCCAAACTGCCTTTTACTGTTCACCACTGGGGACTGACTCACAGCCTCCATGGCTCGTTGGCCTGACTGAATATGGAAGTTCTTGTGTCTTTACGTTGTGGCCTCAATCTTTAAGTCTATTCTGACTGAACCGCTACAGCCTCTTTTCTTATTGCTCCCGTCCTTGGAGCCATGCACCAGGGAAGAGTTAGTAGAGGAGTCCAGCCAAGGCCTTGACCAACACTTTTTGTCTGAAAAGGATCAGAGGAGGAAGCAAATACCGGAAAGGGCTCTTTAATGGAAGCCCATAGCCTCAGTCCATGGTGCCTTGTGATGTGCTCGCCTTCAGGCTCCCTGGGATGGTGGCTTATGCTGTTCTTCTTGGGAGCTGGGCTACACTTGGGCCATTCAGTTCACATCAACAAGTAGAAATGGCATGAACAATATTACCCAACATGAAGAGGAGTACAAAACCTTCTATCATCTGGTGTTTTATGGTAGGGGACTTTCAATGCCCCTGGAACTCAAAATTTCTTCCTAGTGATGCTGTGATTGTGTCTGAAGGAGCAGTTTAGCAGTCAGTCCCCTCATCTCCCATTTCTCCCCCCTCTCCCATGACTATTTGCCCTCCTGAGAAGGTAGCTCTGGTCTCTGTGCTCTCATTTCCCTGATGTTGTCACTGCCACACTCTCCAGATTGTGATATCTCCCTGCTGAGGCAGGAATAATTCCAGATTTCTTGGCTTCTGAGTTGGGAGGGAATGCATTCATGCCAATCACCGCAACTCTAGGGAAGCTCAATTCGCCAATTTATAATACAGTTCAACATGTTTCAAATTCGACCTCCTGCCATTTACAATGTGATGTGAATTCCTTTTCAGTGCTGCATTTGAGGGCAGTTAGTGCTGTTCTGGAGCACTTGCTTACCTTTTGCCTACACACAGTGAAGGCAATAATTAATCAAGGAGAAAAGAACTGTGGAGCTAATTGTCATATGGCTGTTATGACTGTTTAAAAAGTTTTCAAAAAGGGACAGGTCGTTTTCATGAATAACAGGCGTATTTAAATTTAAATTAAGGCTTATAAATTTAAGCCAGCTTCCATCTACCAAGAGCCAGGAAAAGGGCTGTGGAGGACAAATTACTCCTATGAGTATTATTCTTCCTCAGGCTTTGAGATGAGTGAATATGACAAGGTCAGCTTTGCCCTTTCACCAAACATTAACTACGCTGCAGGTCTCCCATTACTCACTGCCTTTCTTGCCCAATTTGGGACACGTCTTTCATTCACTGCCCGCCTCAGACCCCATCCTGGCTACACAGATAAACTTTATGCATGGGGTAAGCTCCTGAGCCCAACGGAACAGTCTCATGTGAATAGTGCCTGAAATGAGGGGCCCCTCATCTCATCCAGTATTCCTCTAGATGCTTTAAATGTACTAAATTGTGATGATAATGTTCACCAGCAGTGCCGGTAAATGAGAGCAGCTCTCTCAGGTGGCTGGCAAGAGATCTTCCCCTTGTGACACCAATTGACTTCGCTGCAGTCCTCCACCTGGGTGCCCTGCAGCCTCCACACACCGTATTAACCCCGCTGTTGTTTCTCCTTCCCTGCTAGGATCCTGACACAGTCCTGTCTCCAGCTTTTCCTGCCCTTGGCTACAAATCACATTACTGCCACTGTGATTTCTCTGCTAGTAGTGGTTAGGAGACAGAGACAAACAGAAACCATGTGCTCTGGGCTCTCTACAAACACAAACAAACTTTGAGTCTCCAGTTGGGACTCTTACTAAAAAGGAAAGGGAAAAACAACAACAACAACAAAAGAGAAGAGGTTAAAACTATTCTGTGCCTGGGGTCACATCCCTGCCTGAGCCATTGAGAAACTTTGCGGCTGTGTGTTTCTCAGCCTGACTATACTGGTGTTTCCATTAAAACCCTAATTGCTATTAACACCAGCAGAGTAGTGGCCCAGACATCACAAAAGCAGCTCCTGCCCCTCTCCTGATGTGCTGCTTTGCCAAGGCAGCAACGTGTGGGGAATGTGGCTGGGGAGAGACTGCAGCCAGAAAAGCAAAATACTTGCTCCACAGCCTCTTCATTACTCTGTTAGCCCCAAATCCAGGAAGCTTTTTAGCAGGTTTTGGGAAATTCCAGCTGCTGGCCACATTTATACTTTCCTTAATTTTATACCAGGATCACATCTTCCCTCAGCACATGTGGCATCTTGAAAACAAGGAGAGTTTTAATCATAATTATCTGTAGAGCCTGGCAGTTCCCAACACGGACCAGATTCTCTTGCTCTGGATACTGAACACACATCACTGAAAATCTGCCTCTGTCCCAAGCGTTTCACGATCCCAGCAAAAGCTGGATGCAGACAGGGCAAAGAAGACAAAACAGTAGGAGCAAGAAGTAGTAAGGAGGGCAGGGATCATGCAGCCTGGACGTGCTGAGGTTGTCTTTATATTCCAAACCACAGAAGAGAATGTGATTTTGATGATTAGGATCCTATTGGGGGGGTGGAGGGGGAGGAAGCTCTTTTTAGGAACTAAACCAAAAAGTTTACAACTTTGTCTTTGATCCTGTTTGCCTCTTCAGCCAGACCAATGTCCTGCTGTAAATCGTGTGGGATTAAGGTTTATTCCAGACAAATTTAGTGACATTCCAGCATATGGGATGGTTACACTACATCTAAATGGAAGCATGCAGCAAGGATATTTTTTTCCCCACTTGTTTATCTTCTCTCTGTCAAGAAATACATTCAGGTGGCAAGTGTGCTGGATCTGTTTTGTTGTTAGAGCTCTCAAAAGCAATTAATTTCATGCCAGTAACTCTACATTTTGACCTGAATTTCCTCAGTTTCTAGTCCCCTGCCTCCCTCTACCCCTAGAAGCTGTATTTCAAACTCCTTCCTTAATCTGCTAATCCTTAACCTGGAGGGAGTGAATAAAACATCTAGGTGAACAACAGCCACGGGATATTTATGTGCAGAATGATAAACAGAGAACAGATCTTAATAGCACATTTCAAAGTCTGTCCTGAGCCGGGTGGGTTCCTGGGGTTCAGGGTGAAAGCCAGTAGGGGTTGGTTGCCTAGTTTCTTTGAAAGCCTAAGCATGAACCTTTGCCTTGTGTGAAGAAGTGAAATTTTCCAAGTGAGACGTGTCTCTGACACGTTCCCTGATAGCACAGGTTCCACTGAGAGCAACGCTTTTAGGTTTTGTAGCCTAAATAAAAGCAAACGGAGCTGGAGATTTGTTTTCCAAATTGACTCCAGTCATGAGTCACTGAAGCTCTCAAAACCAAATATCAATTTCATACCTGGCGCCTGAGTTGTTAAACTCAGAAGTTGTTTTAACATTCACTTAGTAGGGTTATAGCTCTGAGCATCAATCTGTAAGTTGCAGTACCTCATATGTGGAAGGTCTTCTATTTGTTCTTTTGCTGGATTGCTGTGAAATCTTTGAGAGATTTGTGAGGCTGAGGGACATAACAGAATTGCTTCTGGCCCTAAGACTGATTTATCAAGTCCTAGGAGAAGTGCAATAAGTGTTTCATGATGGCAAAAGAGTGTTTGTTATTTCAAAGGCTGGCTTGTTTGTCATGCAAAAGACCTGAGGCAACAGCAAAGTTGGTTACTGGATTGTGCCTTCTCTTTTTGCTGTCACTGGGATAAGCTACGGTCAGGTACAGTTGGGCAGGTTTAAGAACACCACTTTCTGTGTTTGTCCCATGGTATTTGAGAGCTTCTTTTGCAACCAGGGAGACTGACAATGGCAAATGCAGAATCCTAACCCAATGAGCCCGGGAAAAGCACTGGCTGTTTGAACCCCCGTGGAGGTGATTTTAGTAACTGGAGCTTTTTGCATTTAGCTGCAACTTGGCACTCGCTTTCCTTTACTGGTTCGCAAAGAATGAGAAGACAAATGCTAAATGCTCTTGTCTTAGACTGAATCTGCAGCGAGTAACCTTCTGTCTGGCTTCAGCAGCAAGCACTATTTAAAGTGTCCCCTCTTTTGTTTCATGACACTGTCCCAACTTATTATAGCTCATATTTTACATTTCATCTGAATGGGGGATGGGGAAGGTCTAAAACAAGGCACAAATATTTTCTGGGAAAGGAGAATATGCAGCTCTACCTCATTTAAGAAATCTTGGTACAGCCAGCTAAGCCCAGGGCTGAAAACCAGGCAGTCCGTGCTCTCCTGTTACCTTAATGGGTCTGAATACTTAGAACTTTACACATCAAGCCTGTTCAAGACACTAATCAAATGTAAACTACTCCACTGCCACTCCAGCATGGGTATTTGTCACCAAATCTCCTTCTGTGAACAATGCAACAGACTCCAACGTGTGCAGCCTGGTTGTTTAGGGGCTTATCAGTTCTAGTACCCATAACGGAGCTGATGGGATGGGATGGGATGGGATGGGATGGGATGGGATGGGATGGGATGGGATGGGATGGGATGGAGGGGAGCAAAAATGATAACCAAGGGTGAAATGACCATTTGAATATTTGGGTCTTCCCAGTACATCCTGTTTGATTTGCTTGAATTGATTCTTGTCAAAGGGAGCTCCTCATGTTATCAAAACAAATCGTTGTACATGGCTTTGCAAAATGTTATGCTGTGTTTCTGGAAGAAAGGTGTATAGCAAGGGAAAGAAGCATCTTCCCGTTGCTGTTTTATATTTATGTCATTTATTTGTGTTATGACTACACTCCAAAACCTGGGCTTTGGCTGTGGAACTGGCTGGGCAATTTACCCCAGACCAGATCCAGGTATGCTTACTGGTAAAGATATAAGCTACAGACAGCCTCAGAGACTGTTCTTGCTGACCCATTGGACATACAAACCTCCTGTTTCATAGTGTAATCGAGGTAGTGGAGGGGGTTAAACCATGAGAAATTTTTCAAGTCAACAGAATTAGCTTGTTTATTTTATATAGTCATTAAAGTAGATATGTATATATTCACTATATATGATGATTAAAATGTATTTCCCTGTTTAGGAGTATCCGATGCCTGCGGAATATTATCCACTGGAACTTGATCACCACATTCATCCTGAGGAATGTGATGTGGTTCCTGCTTCAAATGATAGATCACAACATACATGAAAGCAATGAAGTAAGTGCTGGGAGGCAGCATGTCTCTGTCATGTAGTTTGGGGACAGCCAGTGATGCTGAAAGTTGTTCAGAGTATTACAAAGGGCACCTTTCCACATGCTGAGAGTGACTTTCATGTAATTTCAATGAGATGAAGAATATGAGCTTAGATTTGCAAAAACTTCATTTATTTCCTCATTACTTCATATCAAAGGAGGGGTTTGAAGTAAAAATCCCGCCCAAAAGCTTATCTGTGTTCTTCATTGACCGTAGATACTTTCCATATTTATACACTGTGAGACACAGTATTGTGAGAGACACTAAATTTGGTGTTTCTTGAACATTTATGTCAGAGCATCTTGCAGTGATGTGCAGTTGTGTAGGGAAAACATTCATTCCAGAGGGCAACATCTCCATCAACAGAGTACAGAAATAATTGATGTGGCTGTTGAGGCTCTGAGTCAGCTACCTCGATGACAGTGGGCACCTTGCTGTCTGCAGACAGTGGGACTCCCAAGAAAATAAGAGATAGGGCCTGAAACAGTACACTTTTTGCTTCTTGATGCCTTTTTGGAATAAAAAAGGTCCATTTTTCTGCTAATCCCTTCTTCACCATACTGGCCTCTGTGATATGGGCTGCATCCAGCAGCAAGTCCCTGTCACTGAAAGGGGTGGCTCCTTCCTTCAGGGACCCCAACGCTTCACTCCGACTCCTGCTGCTTATTTTGCACTAACTCTGGTCCTTTTCTTGATCCTTTGGAGAGGACTGAACCCTTGGAAGCTGAACTCACTAAACTGGTGGAAAACTGACCTAGCGAACAAAAAAGCAAGGAAGAATTTTCTGCTGGTGTAGTGATTGACGTCAGCTCTCTGATGGGTGATTGAGAGTCAGAGCCAGTTCAAGGTTCCTCCTGTTTAGTCACCCAGCAGCCCAAGTAATACAAGGATTTTGGAGTGGGTTAAAAGCATCCACTCTGAAAGAAAAAACATTTCTCTTGATTTTCTTGGGGAATAGTTCTTTTTGATAGTCCTTCGGCTAAAGTTTTTACTGTTCTTATTCCCTTTGTAATATTCTTAGAGTGGAATATTTTTTTTAGAGTTGTCCCCTGATATTTACCTCCATAATCAAGAAAAAACAGTGTGCTACAAACACACAGGCATACACACACCCCCCCTTCAAACTCTTTCTCTTTGGAAAGCAGGTGGACTAAAGTGCTTATAGATTATGAGCTGATATCAATCAATGGGGCTCCACTTGCATAGGAGCTGGTCCTGTAGAAATTAGAAACCACCTCAGGAGCCTGGATATCCACTCATTTTACTGTCAGATGGGTACTCATTGTCCTTGGTTAACTTTTCAAATGTGAGATTTGATATCTGAACTTTAATCCCATACTTTGGGAAAACAAATAGAAAAGTCGTTAGTACCTAGATAAAGAAATCTAAGAATCAAAGTTTTTTGGGACATCTGTTCATAACTTTGTATTATTATTCAACCAGATGCTCCTTTGAGAAGACGTGGCTTGTGTTAACTCACTGTTTGCTTTGTCTGTGTTTCTGACATTTTCAGGCTACAGAAGATGGTGGTATATGAGCTTTAGTGTTGACAGTTTTATGCTGCGTGATTTACTCTCATGAAAATACTGCAAGTCTTAATACAAATTTTTACAGTTATTTAGGAAAAATCAGTTAGAGTCAGGCACTCAAATGGTTTTTAAAATACGACCACAAAACACCAAGGAAAATATAAACCTATAAATGTACGGACAAATCCTCACATGCCTCAGTTTTCATTAATGCATCTTGTCTCTGCAGAACACTGCAGTCTTTTTGGGAAAGAGCTTTATACAAGCTTAGTGATAACTTTGT
Source organism: Calidris pugnax (assembly GCF_001431845.1). NCBI lineage: Eukaryota > Metazoa > Chordata > Aves > Charadriiformes > Scolopacidae > Calidris > Calidris pugnax. The sequence continues at coordinate 3,466,927 of NW_015090864.1, forward strand.
TATGGTCTTATTGTGGTATACGTCAGAGTTAAAATAATGCTACCAAAATCAATGGGAGCAACATCATTTATGCCAGCTAATGATGAGATCTCTTCTGTGCTGATCAGTGGAGATTAAATAATGAATGCAGTTACAGAAGCATCAAGGACTCAATGTGGGAACATTCTGCATGAAGTTATAGTGCTTATGCTAATAAATCAAGAAGGGGAATTGCTGAAGATACCTGGAGCCTAATGATGGGTACATGTGGGGATCAAGAATCCTCAGTCAAATAAATGAAAAGGTATAAATTAATGAGTTCTGCTAATTGGGTTTATTATTTAATAAAAATAAATCCACAATTCCGAAAGGAATTGCTCAAAATTCATTTTATTCTGGTTTCCTATGGAAACGATGCAGAAGGAGATCTCACCACCACCATAAGTATTTGTCTCTATCTGTCCCAGTGCCTTCCCAACTCACTGGTCAGTTCCACTCAGCTGTGACACAGGAACAATGAGCTCAGATATAATTATTTTTTACAATTCTTATGAAAATGGGCAGTCGTGGAGAGGACAAAAACTGTGTAGGGGTTGCAACTGAGGAGTTCCAAGGAGTGGAACAAGAGTCTAGACATTATATCAGAAAATTTACATGAGAATGAGACCACAGGGAAAGATTTAATTCATGCTCATAACTTTGAAAAATCAAATGTGAGACTTAGAGTCTTTGGAAACCTGGTCTTACTAGTTTGGGGGTCAGGAATGGAGCTAAGATATTTGTTTGGTGTTAGCCAAAAAATAGGGGTTTTTTTTGGTTTGTGGTTTTATTTTCCTTTGCTCAGGCTAAGAGGAGAAGCAAAAAAGAAAATTTAATTTGGTTTAAACAAAACTTTGAAAATAAAGCATTTCATCTTCTTCTCAGTTGCTCTGGTTTTTAATCCTATTTTACAGATGAAGCCAAACTAAATTTCAAATCTTAATGAAATATTAACACATCCAAAAGATTTCTTCTGTTTATTTCAGCTCAATAAACAGAAGTGATCACAACTCGTGAATGGGCTCTCATTCTGTAACTGTGTGTCTTGTCCAATAAATTCTTAGTCCACAGCATTTTGCTGGGTTTGATAGTGCATCTGCTGCTCTGTTGACTGCCTAGAGATCATCAATACCTCGTGCATATGAAGTCTGAAATAAAATTAACTGAGGGTCAAAAGTTTCAAATACTTTAGTAGAGTTAATTAAAAGGCTGGAGAATGGTGAGACCCAAATGACATCAGTGATACCAGCTAACATAGGTAATTAATGTCATGCTTCAGGGAATACGCTGAATGGCTGCTTGGCCAGAAAGAAATTTTCCCAGATTTCTGTGTGGAAATTACCATCAGCAGTTACTTGTGATTTATTGATGTGGTGTTCCCATCTGCCTCTCTGCAGCTGATTTTGTATTCCACAGATGTGGTCTCACTGCACAGCCATTAGGAGAAGATGTCTTAACTGCTACAAAATTCCCGTTGAAGTTATGGCAAAATTCAGGGGTGCTGTGTGTAGTGATGTGACTTCCACCCTGAAGCACTAATGGCAGGAACAGAGGGGATGAATTAGCTGAGAAAAGTGTATCTTTAAAGTGAAATATCTTTTTTCTAAACGTCTGTTGTGCTTCCTCCCTTCTGTGGAAATGAAGCGAGACTGTAATATTAACTTCTATCTTACATTTTCTTGGAATTGCTCAGCAGGTGGGTTATTCCGCTTAAAATATGCTTAGACTCTTACGTCATCTTTGGATACGACCCTGGGCTATGGCTGTACCTCCCTGAAAGATCATCTGTAGTCAAATGACCTGCCTCCTCTTGTCTTCTTTCCACGTGGCTGCTTCTCAAACTGCTTGCAGACTGCTGCTGTGGACGTGCCTTGTGACATGTTCACTTTCCAGACATGCTCAGGTACAGGAGATCCTGCGTGTTGTGGTCAAAGCCAAGCCTCAGCAGAAACTCACAGACACAGCTGGGAATTGCTGACAGCACCCAAGATATTCCATTTCCAAGATAAATCTGTGTCCCATGAATGAATTCTAGCGTTGATTTTTAAGGGAAAAACCAGATATAGAATTTTTTTTTTTAATGTTCTCGCCATGATTTTAAAATGTTCTTTTCTGTTTCCTTTCCAGCCCTGGTGTCGATGTATTACCACCGTCTACAATTATTTCGTGGTGACCAACTTCTTCTGGATGTTTGTGGAAGGCTGCTACTTACACACCGCTATCGTGATGACTTACTCCACAGACAAACTGCGGAAATGGGTCTTTCTCTTCATAGGATGGTGTAAGTGCCTTGTGTGTTTAAAATGGTGTTGCGTGGTACCTGGCATTAAAGTGATAAAGACAAAAACAGCAAGAATAGACTTTAAAAATCTCACTGTGGTGAAATCTGACATTCAAATCTAGCTTTGTCAGAACATGAGATCAGGTTTGGTTCTTCACTGCGGTGATGACACAAAGCTAATAGGTTATTGCTGGTTTTATCTTCTTCATTTAGATCCTTGGGCAGCTGGTGTTAAGGACAGAAAGAGAACTCCCAGGCTCAGCATTTTGGGAGTAAAGCAGTTCATACCATGTCCCTTTCGTTTTGATCAGCAGAGCAGTGAGCACAGCCTCTTATACACTGCTGCTTCACAGGACATGGAACAGAAAATGCACTGTCCATGCCCTCTGGACCACTCGGTCTCCAGAGTCAGACGAGACGCTTCTAAGCGAGAAGCTGACAAGAAGAGAAGCCTAATTATCTGCCAGTCCAACCTTACAGCTGCCTTTTGTCTGCTGAAGGGTTTGTTCCTAGAAAGCAGCCCTTGATAGAGCCACATGTCAACTTTGTACTATTCTTGTGGCTACTCAAAGACAGAAAAAGAGCTCATTGCATGCTGTTACCTCCCTTCTACTGTGTCAGCCTGGGCCAGAGCAAAGGCTGCTCCTTTTCTCTACCTGCATCCATGCAAGCTGGTCCATCAGCGCAGGCTGGGAATCAACTGTTGGAGTAGCAGCCCTGCTGAAAAGGCTGTAGGGCTTGCAGTGGATGTGGGCTTGTTATGAGCTATCAGTGCCTCCTCGTCACAAATATGGTAAAACACATAATCTGGGACTAGAAGACTGAGGGAAGTTATTAATACTTTCTACTCAGCTTTGGTAAGGCTGCCTTTGGAATACTGTGGTCAGTTTGGGGTCTCTTAGGTCAAAGGGGATGTGAAAAAATTGGAGATTATTCAATAGAAGGCTGTCAATGTGATCAGGGATCTAGACGACATGACATGTGAAGTGAGGCTGAAGGAGCTGAGCTTGTTTAATCTGGCAAAGAGGAGGGATCCCTAAGGAGGGATCTCTTGGGTACCAAGAATGATTTGAAGAATAATTGCAAAGATGATGGAGCCAAATTCTTCTTGATAATAGGATATGTTATAAGAAGGGACAACTACCACAAATCGCAGACTGGGAGGTTCCAGTTGGACATTAAGAAAATAGAAAATATGCCAAAAAGTTAGGGCAACACTGAACAGATGATGTAGAAGCTGTGGAATCTCTCACCCTGGAGGTATTGAAAATTCAGCAAGGCTAAGCCCTGGCTGAGGTTAGCTGGTGTTGATAGCTCTGCTTTGAGCAGGAGATTGGGCTGGAAACCTTCAGAGGTCCTTCCCAACCACTATATCCATGATTTTAACTTGGCCAGTTTGGCAAGACAAGCCCCATGTGGACAGCTTGTTTGCTTGAATGCAAAATCTGAGGTAAAACAGAACTTGTGAATTTGACAGTTCTTTTCTGTTGAAAGAAGAAAGGTGGAAAAAAGTAGCAAATATTTTATTTTCTGGAAGTAGAATGACATTTTGTTCAGAAATGCCTCTTCCTCTCAGAATTGAGCAAAAGTAATTGGATTGCAGTTCTGAAGGCAGGAATAGCCTTTAAAACAAAATATATCATTCAATCCAAAATCAAATGGGAGGAAAGAGGAGTTGTAGAAGAAAGAAAATGTTTATGTGGGGAATTGATTCCATTTTTTTTTCAATATTTCTCAGTTCTGTCACCAAACTGGAAAATCAGCTGCTCACACAGCTCTCACGGACCCCGTGTGTTGTTCCCTGGTATTTTCCCTCTCTACCTCTCTCAGAGCGCACTGGGTCTCTGATCACTAATGTAGGAGTGGTGTAAGCTGAATATATCTTTCCTCTCACCATTTTGGGTGCTCTCCAGCTCTGCTTTGCCTTCCCATACACAATCTTTTATCATCTTTATGCTCAAATCCCTGTTCTTCACTTCACAAGGAAAAGTCAAATGTTCTCATAGAATCATAGAATGATTTGGGTTGGAAAAGACCTTAAAGATCATCAAGTTCCAACTCCTCTGCCAGAGGCAGGGACTCCTCCCACTAGACCAGGCTGCTCAAAGCCCCATCCAGCCTGGCCTTGAACATCTCCAGGCGTCCAGAGCTTCTCTGGGCAATCTGTGCCAGTGTCACACCAACTTTAGTGAAAAATTTCTTCCTGATATTTAATCTAAATCTACCCTCTACCAGTTTGAAGCCATTATCCCTCGTTCTATCACTACGTGCCTTTGTAAAAGGTACCTCTCCAGTTTTCTTGTAGGCCCCCTTCAGATACTGGAAGGCTGCTATAAGGCGTCTTCTCTTCTCCAGGCTGAACAACCCCAACTCTCTTAGCCTGTCATAAGAGAGATGCCCCAGCCCTCTGATCATCTGTAGGAGAAAGGACATGGCTACATTTTGTCTGTTCATGCCCAAAAAAACATGGGGGAAATGTGCACCAGATCCTTTGAGTCAATTGTGAACAAGATGGAAGACAACACAATCACTTGAAGAGCACACTTTCCTCCTCCAAAAAATCTTCAAACCAGCTGGACTCTGAAGGCCTAGCACAAACCAAGCACAAATAAAGAGGCCTTAGCAATTGTGATGTCTCAAGTATACCAAGATAGGACCACTTGTATTTAGAGTCTTCTGTTCATTAATCAAGACTCTTCTCACACAAATCTGAATCTACATCTGTATCATCCAGCCATGCATGGGTTGTGATTAACTCCTGATTTTTTTGCTGTTGCAGGTATTCCTTGCCCAATCATCATTGCCTGGGCCATTGGCAAACTATATTATGAAAATGAACAGTAAGTGATGTTAACGTTTGTGTTTATGTGGCTTTCTAAATAAATTAATAAGTTGCTGCAGGCTGAACTGGTAATATAGAAATAATCCTGATTGATAGGAAAGAGGAGAGGTCACATTATCTCCATCCAAATCCAGACCATCTCAAATTTCAGAGCACTACCTGAGTCAACTCCCAGAAATACCTTTCCCAAATATCCTTGGCCGAGCCCTGAAGCTTTCATTTGATAGCTTTATACATGATTTAGGGTCAGGTTAATCTCTTTCAACGAGAGTTTTGCTTGAGTAAGACCTTGGTAAAAACTACAGTTGAGTGCTAAAGGATTTAGCCATCTGGGTGTGCAGGATTCGGTTGACAGTCTGCCAAGAATAGTCTTATGGCTGGAATTTTTGCATTTTTGTTTCTGGCTTTTCCAGTTGGAAGCAGTTAGTGCATGAAATTGAAAAATATGGAAGAGAAAGAGGCATCTGTGTTTTGGGAGTTTTTCCCTCAAACATCGATATTGGTCAGATACAGCTCGGGTTGCACATTTCAACTAGCGTTTGGATCAATGTCTATTCTCTGTGACAGCTCCCTTCCCTAATGTTAAAAAAATTCTTTTCTCCATTAATCTGTTTTTCATATGGCCACACTGTCTGTCTGTAGTGCGTCTGATTAAATGTAGGTGTCCACCTTGTAGGTGTCTGCCTCTGCTCTAATCTGTGGTCTCGTGTGATCAGCAGTGATCAGACAAAGCAGTATATGAGTCTGGGGTGCATTTCATCACATCTGGAAGGAGATGTCCAAAGTAGGTTGGATGAACTAGACTTACCTTCACTATCTCTCCTGACTAAAAGGGAGGTGGAGAGGATGACTGGCTCAGCTTTGGGCATCTCTGCTGTAGGTGTGAGAGGAATTCTGTTATGCACTACTAAGTTCCTCTTCTCTGCTCCCCACAAACTTTTGAACCCTTGACCAATCTCTCTTCTGTAGCTTTAAAGATGACTTTGAAGGTGATAATCTAATTTCCAGAATTTACACTTATTGTCAAGCAGACAGACACCCTTTCACCGAGGGAGTTTTGTGTGATTCCATCCCTGCCTACAATAACCATACAAGAGAATTCATACGGTAGTCTCAAAATGGCAAGAAAAACTTCTGTTGGAACCTGTTCCTTGGGTGTCCAGTTCAATCAGCCCTGGGTGTTAACCTCAGATCACCAGATTTCCCTAATTTCTGTGTTCACAGACCTTCTTATTTCTGGATGGGTCAAGGATCACAACATTCTGGGTCTGCTTTGTGGTCGTGCACAAGCTGGGGCAGCATGGCAGCTGTCTCATTGTGCTGAAGTAGGGCTTTTAGCTCTAGAACTAGAGCTGAGGGAACTGGTCACCTTAAACAGCATGAAACAAAATACCAAAACTGAGGCAAAACACCATGGGCTTTAATACTGGTGATTCACACCAAACATTCCTGTTGTGAGTTCAACACCAAGGTCTGAACACCTCATTTTGGAAGGCTGCTCATCACTGCCAAAAGAAATAATGCATGGTCACATTCCTTCTAGTGGTTGTCGTGCACAAGCTGGGGCAGCATGGCAGCTGTCTCATTGTGGTCGTGCACAAGCTGGGGCAGCATGGCAGCTGTCTCATTGTGCTGAAGTAGGGCTTTTAGCTCTAGAACTAGAGCTGAGGGAACTGGTCACCTTAAACAGCATGAAACAAAATACCAAAACTGAGGCAAAACACCATGGGCTTTAATACTGGTGATTCACACCAAACATTCCTGTTGTGAGTTCAACACCAAGGTCTGAACACCTCATTTTGGAAGGCTGCTCATCACTGCCAAAAGAAATAATGGAAGGTAGGACCCTTGATAGATGCCACAACAACTGAGATTGCACTGCACACAAGGTGGGTAGATGAAGAAACCACTGCACCATCGGTACCACTGCCTCCTTTCACCATCACTGTATACCCACAAAGTGAATGTGAAAGAATCTCCCCTCACTGTGTTACGGATGTGAAGAAAGACACGACATGTTTACAGAGGTATGAATGCCACCTTTCACCAGCGAAGGTGTGACTGGCCCAGATCCTGTGCAGCAGAAGAAAGGGAGATACAAAATACAGGCAGCAGAGCAAGAAAGACGAAGTGATCCCATTTGGTATGCAGAATATCCGGGCTGCTCCTGTTGAGTCTCTAAGGCTCAAGCTCTGTGCCTTGGGTGGATTATCAAATGGAACTTGTGCATTTAAATCCATGCCATGGACAAACCCATATACACATCATCTGCCCCACGTGCTTACTGATAAGCGAGGTGCCAGGTTACTCTTGATTGACCCTGACAATTAAACCTAATGTCTTGTGTATGAAGAAGGCAGAGCCAGACACTTCTCAGTGGTGCCCAGTGACAGGACAAGAGGCAGTGGCACAAACTGAAACACATGAAATTCCATCTGAAAATCACCTTTTTACTGTGAGGATGGACACTAGAAGAGGTTGTCCAGGGAAGTTATGGAGTCTTTGTCCTTGGAGCTACTCAAAAGCCAGCTGGGCACAGCTCTGAGCATCCTGCATCAAATGACTCTGCTGGACCAGACAATCTCCAGAGGTCCCTGCCAGCCTCAGCTATTTCATGAAAGCAAGCTGATCTCCCCAATCAGCTTAGCTGTTATGCTCCATTTATCTTGACCACAGGGGAAATCATGTGTTATTCCCCCATGAGGTTAGACCTAACAAACTGGACACATGCAGAGAACATGTACTCTCCTGCAGCTTCCAAGGCTGTTTGGGTATCCCAGTGGACAGCCCAAAATTCAGATCAAAACGGGAAACTGCTCTTCTTCATCTGACTGTGCATTTGAACTGCAACTTACGTTGTTTGGAGGTTGAACTAGAATTCAAATTACGTCTCTCTTTCACACAGGAGTGTAAAACAGTCACAATAGTCCTTCACACGGGAAGAACATTAAGAAAATGCTTCAACCAGCTTCCTAATGTTTTCATTTTCATTCTTACTAGGGACCGTGCTCTGCATATCGAGGCTGTATTTGTCTCAATATTGGTACTGTGGCAAACATCCTGTCTGGCGTTTAGCAGTTCTTTAGCAAAATCTGACAACTCTGAAAAAAGTACTGTTAAGTCTCAATAAGAAAAAGCACACAAATGATTAAGAGCTACTGTAATTTCATTGATGGACAGCTGGTAAGGGGAAGAACATTAGTAATATCTAATTAACCGCAGTGATAAAACCAGTGTTGGGTTTTGTTATGTAAAGAACTATCAGAGAACCATGAAGAATATTAATTAGTGCTATTGAATAGAAGTATGTTTACATATCTGAGTCTAATCAGAACTGTCTTCCTAAATTGTGCTCTTCAATTTTCAGGGAGTGTTTGTTTATTCTTTCAGAGGTTAAAAAAGAAAAAGAAAAAGGCTTTTTTGTTTTTTCACATAGATGGAATTAAACTTGTGATGCATCAATTAATTTTCAGTGGTTTGGGTTTCTCTTTTTGGTTCGAAAGAAATGTGCAGTCCTGATTCTATTGCAGAAATAACAGCTTGTGTTGGATTTAAAGTAAGAGTTAAGATGACAGGCAGAAAAGTTTGCAATATCTCAGCTAAGGACCCAGTTTGAACAGTTAGACTGTAAATGTGGAATACAGCTGATCATATGCAAACATATGTAATGTCATATCTGTCCTCTCGCCATTACTCTCCTGATTCAATTGGTGTATTAGAAACGTTTAGATTACAGTGTAACAGTTCTGTTTTAGAGCCTAATAAGATTAACACCTTCCTAGAAAAACTGCTGCTCTTTATTCTTTTTTTTCCAATAACTCCTGGAGCATTAAGGTCCCACGGATGTCCCTGTGTTGAAGTCTTTCTTTGGCAACAACCTTGTTCCCTCAAATTGTGTGGAAGTGTGTATATACACATGATGCTTCAGTCAATGCAGCCTTGGTCTAATACTGGCCTTCAGAGAATATATGTCAGCATTTTGCTTTTCAGTATGGTCTTACAGTTAAGCAGTATTCAAATTCCAAAGAGCAATGAGCAGCCTTTGCCCTGGAACATCATTTGTGCTCTACCAGCTCTGTTCCAAATTCTCTGCTGGCTTTTTCTAGTCCACTAAGTTCTTCCACGTGCCTCAGTCTGTTCCTTATTAGTCCCTCTGCTAGATTCCTCTGCTAGAACAGCCAGCTTCTCTAATAGATCTTGCTTCTCTGAGTTTCAGGCAATATAGTTCTCCCAAAATGCCCTTCAAAACCTCTCTCAAATCTAGGTCTTGCAAGTCCTGGAGAGTTGTGTTTCCTGCTTTGGCATCTCTTGCAATTAATTTTTCTTCATATCTTTCCATCTCCATAACAAAAAAACCCACCCAAAAATCAGTTTCCTTCATTTAAGACTGCCTTGGGGATTCTTCTTGGATGATAACTCAGCTGCAGGAAGTACCTTTTTCCAAGTCTTGCTCTCATCAGCAAATTTTGGAAGATTGGTTGCAAAATTATCAATTTACAGTAATTTGCAGCCAGTGCACCAGGGAATAATGTTTTATGTTTATTTGGAACTTAAAAGACATATAAACTGAATCAAGAAGAGGCAAACAATTGTGTGATACTGAGTTCTATTCCTAGATATCTGCTGTGTATCTCAATATTTCTGTACATTCAATTCAGTAAGAGGATTTTGCAATAGGCAAGGAACACATTTTGGAGAAAGGTTTTGGGGGCATTATGTGACTCAAAATAATTCCATTTGTACCATAATTTTCCTTGTCTCAATTTGTTTGCCTTGGACTCATGAGGTTGTGTCTTACAGATGACCTATTTGAGGCGACAAGTAATATTTCCTGAATGCTTGTAAATGTGCAAATCTGCACCTGTCTCCATGGCCTCCTTGGCTCAGGGATTACCCTTGTTTTCAAGTCTCCAGTGGCCCTAAGCTTATCTTTTGTCACAAGGGACAGGGAAGACATCTTTTTTGCTCTGTGGACTTTTTGTGTGGTATCCACTGAGGGCAAAAAAAAACGCTTTAAGGCATTGTGGTAGCAACGTTGCCTCTACTTGATGGAACCAGGATCCAGACCATGTGGCTTTATCTGTAATATTAAATTAGCTGCACCTGGAATCGTTCCTGGGGCTGGAGTCCAAATAGCATGGAATAGTTCATATCCATATTATTAAACCCTCTTGGTCTCCAAATCAGGGTAGGTGCAGTTTGTAGACTATTGGGATTGTCCTCTGGCTCATGCTAGCTCCAGATTTGTTCCCCAGAAGTCGTTTGGGAGTTGGCTATTGTCTGGCCCAGGCCAAAACTGCAACAAGGAAAATGTAATGGTGTAAATGGTTGAGTCCAGGCCTAATCCCAGTTTCTTATTCATTTACTGACATAAATATAACTGATTTTATTACTGTCAGTTAAGAGAATGAAATGAACATCGGTGGTGGGTCACTGTTAAATCACAAGCTTGGTCTGTTGTGTAGCAACAGCAGGGAGAAAAACACTGGTAATTAGTGGAAGTGAGAGTCAAGCCAGCACTTGGTCACACGTGACCCATCCAGGCTCTCTGCTAGTTTGAGGCCCTTCACTTCACCTGTGCTTTCACTTAACCTAAGCTGATTTCCTTTTGGAAATTTCCTTTTTGGAAATTTACTTTTGTTGGATCAGGTGTTTCCTAGCTTCAGATGATGTCTCTATACTATATACTGGATTTGATGGTCACCAGCCTGTTTCAAAGCCAATGGGATAAACTCCTTATTCATCCAGTACCTTATTTAGACAGCATTTCCTCCAGCCTGAGACATATTTGCTAGTAACAGTCCTTACTTTATGGAATTTAAATATCGCTGGACTCTGCAAAAGATAACAGTTTTTTCTCCTTTCATAGAATATTTCTTTCGTTCCTTTTTGAGAGCCAGCAGGACACCTCTTCTGCATCCTCCTTACAGCAGGTTCTCACATTTCCTAGAAATATTTACATGGCAAATAGCCATAACATAGTGGGGACATGAATGGTGTAATGGGAAGGGAAAATGGGGCTCAGGTCTGTGTCCAAACAAAAAGTGGCTTTGTGGCAGAAAACTCAGTCACTTGCCAATTATGTACATGATTAAACAACTTGTGGAAAAAGGGAACATCTCTCTGTGGTGTCCTTGATGTTAAAGTCTAAAAGAAATACATTCCCCTTTGTAAATTTTTTTTCTATTTGTTTTGTTTCTTACAGATGCTGGTTTGGAAAAGAGCCAGGGAAATATATCGACTATATATATCAAGGGCCAGTGATTCTTGTTCTTCTGGTAAGCATGTATGTGGGTGGAAGGACACTGCCATCTACCATTGAGGCATAATTTGATAGGCATTTGTAATGTTCCACATGTACTTTTATGTAAAATAAAACAAACAAGGTCAAACTACTTCAGCTGTTCTCTGAAGTTGCCACAAGAGCTAACAGTGAAAGTCAGAATTGCAGTGATCTGTTTTTGGCTGTTTCCTTGACCTTAGGCAATTCTTTCCTCCTCCCTCTGTAATGCTGTTTGCCTTCCTTTGTACAATGTTTTGAGATGTGGGAAGGAAAAATGTTCAAAAACTGAAGGTACATTACAATATCTCCTCGTCTACTTGAAGCTTTTGAGTACTAGGGCAATTCCATCATGCACATTGATTAGAAAAATGTGATAATTGTGGTAAGGAATTGCACCTCCTTGTAGTCATTTACATCTTCTTCCTCCTCATCATTGTGTGTGTTCGTTTGTTAGCTTTTCTGTTGTTCAGTTTCCTTTTCAGTGCAGTTCCCAGGCTGTTTATGTGTTTACCCAACACTGACTCCTGTGCCAAAGAACAGTAGAAGGAAGCTCATGCATAAACCATTTTGAACCTTCAACCAAAGTGCACTGATGCCTTCTCAGAAAATATTGGGTGTGGATGAAAAAGATCAATGCTATTAGAAAGGACAGTGCTGAAAAGACCCAATTCTACTCATCCACTCCTTTGCAGTAAAAGCCACTTAGGAAGAAGGCAGATGTCCTAACAGAAAATTCACAGGGCTCAGTGGGATCCTCTGTCTTAGGGATCCAAGGTTCAGTATAGCTGTCCCTTACGCCCCTCCAGTACCCATGGGGAAGGTGCAAATGCTCCAGAATAGGCAGCCACTGGCAGCTTTTTCAAGGTTAAGAAGCTTTGTGCTCTCACTTCGTTAGTGCCCTGCCTTTCATGTGATTCAGCATGAAAAAAAGCTTCTCTGTTGCCTAGGAAGCCAGCTACCAAACTGAATATTTCCTAACCTGAAATCAGGAGAGTTAATTTCTGTGTTAATTGTTGAGATGCAGCAAACAGTTCATATTGTGTGTAGCTGAAAAGAGAAGAAAAGGTAGCAGGAGTCTGGTTTTATGTAAAAAGTCTTTTCTTTATGTTGTAAGGAGAGAAATAAGATCCGTGTGATACACACAATGTAATTGTATGGCACCAAGGGAACCATCCCAAAACCACAAAGAGCTTCACAATAAATAGACTCACTGATATAGAGACTTACTCACAAACAAATCCTATTTAGATACCACAAGGTAGCAAGTTTGCAATACTTGGAGCATTTAGGTTTCACATCATTGACTAGAAGTCTGTGAATCTGTGAGTGTACCATAAGCACTTTAGTTAACAAGATCTGTAAAATCCTTGGATAGCACCTCTGGCAGATACCATAGGTAATTTAGGGTCATGAAGATAACTTTGTTCTCCCCAGAACACTAATTTCTAGTTAAAGACCCCAAAGAGGAACAGAAAATGGAGGTACAGTTGAAGGCTGCCTTTATATACAGAGCTTTATATCTGCCCCTAATTTAGAGCAGCCTTGAGACTCCTATAAACTGAGCTTATAACCATACTGCCCTGAACTGACGTTGTGTATTGAACCTTTCCACATTGGCCTGCACTTGAGCTCTAATTAAAGCATTCATGAGATAACAACAGTAATTGCACTGTGGGGTAGAAAGCAGCTGATGCATTTTAGAGAAGTAACATAAGGGCAAGCTCTTCCTTTCCTCTCCTTAAGGTTATTGCCATCAGAAGGGACTTCTGGGTGAGTAAAGAGCTCTCTGGAAATATAGTCTGAAAGGCAAATCTGAAAACTCCTGTTACAATACACTCCTGAATACTAAAATGTGCCCCCGTCTTTTTTTTTTACTGTTAAAGACTGAGACAAAGAGGGTGTTAAATACATCAGCCTTGGTCACTATGTTTTCCTCTGCATCCAAAAAAGGTGGATATTCTTCTTAGCCCTCCTTTTGTTGCTAATGTATTTATAGAAACATATAAAGATGGAGACAAAGTGCTGCTTTCTTCTTCCCTCCAGTGAGCAGTGGTCACCAGAAAAGGAAGATGCAAAGATTTCAAAAATAGTACAACCCTGTGACCTCTTCCAGTCACAGATAATGAGTTAGATTTGAACTGATGAAGAATTTAAATGTTCAGCTGAAGTTCGTGTTTTATGAAAGAACATACAGGACGATGCTGTGAGAGAACTACCCCAGTGTACCTCTGGAAAGATAAAGACATACAAATGATACTAGAAGAAATGAGTTACTTCCAAAAGAGGGCTTACACTTAAAGCTAAAATTTTAAAAACTCCATCAAATTACAGTTCCTGCCTGCATGCGAGCACTCAGCCTGTGGCAATTCAAACTGGTTCCACCCACTTCAGAGCCAAGTGCCCGGTGTGCAGCTCAGCTGAGTTTTGGTTACCTGTTAGACAAAGGTGACATCATTACCTGTTCAAGAGGCATCATTATACCAGCCAGGGGCAAGGCCATTCAAGTGCTCGTGTTGGTAAATATTCTTAGTTCCAGAGGGCTAAAACCTGCTTCTAAAGATGCTAAGTCTCTTTAAAAGAAAGGAGGATTTTGTCTGTCAAAAATTATTCCCACTGGTTTTGATTTTTCATTTCCTTGCCTCTATGCATTGAACTGCTGCAGCACAAGATAACATAATGCCAAAAACAGGTCATTCAGAAGCTCTGAGCTTCACTGGGAAAAGCAGACTGGCCAAAAATAAAGCCCTTTGATCGTGGTAGCAGTCCTCAAGTCCATCCTTAAACCATATTATTCTTGTATTACATCTCAGGGTACAAAAACTTCAAACAATCCAGTAGAGAGGTTTGTTTGATTGCTTTCCTACTTGTCTTTAGAAAAAAACATTAACATTTACTTGGACTGAAAACAGAAAAACAATTTCAGAGGCAAAGGAAATTGCACATCAATGCTGATCCTGAATATTGGGTGAGAAACTTTTATTTTTATTGACAAAAAATGTGAGGAAGGTAATATAGGTAATCACGCTTCTTTGTTTCATTCCTGAATGGATTTTGGTTTGAGCATATCCCAGTAGAGATCTAACTATCCGGTAATTTAGATGCTTTGAAATTCAATTTCTGATAGTACTAGAAAAATAAACTCTCTTTGGTATTTTCTCTTCAAATTAGTGGGATTTTATATCTCTGGTATCTCCCCCCAGAGTGGCATAACCAAGTTTTAATCATACATCCCTCTCTGAAGGTAAAGAAGGGGCAAAGGGTTGGAAATACATGCCAGGAAACTGAATTTCAGCCTGATTTTATTAAGAGATCTACATTTCTTATGTGCAATTTTAAATTTGTATCCCTGTCAAAGAATTGTTGAACCATGAAAACACAGCGAGATCAGAGAATGAACCTCAGAAAATAGGCACTGGAGGCAGTTAACTGAGCTGCTTTTTTTCTCAGTAACTACTGTTATGGACTGACCCCAGATATGAGCTGCAATATTTCTCAGAGCTAAAATTGTATTAAATTTTCAGGTTTTTTGAACAGGCAGATCAAATATTCAGGTTTTTTAAAAAAAACTGAATTGCATTCAGGTTTAATAGATTTTTTTTCCCTTGTGCTTGAGAACTGAACAGTTTTCTAACCTCTGCTTTTTTGGATCTCGTTGAAAATAATTCACCACAATCAATTAACTGCTGGCATAAGTGGGTATACAAGCTGATAGGAAGCCCTGGAGTTCAATTCTGTCTCTACCTTCATCAGTTATTTACTCTTTCAACAAGACAGATTGCTGCTCTAGTTCTCAGTTTCCCCAGCTATAAAGCAAGCTTAATGATACTTATCTTCCTTTGTAAAATGCTTTGACATTCCTGGGTGGCAAGTGCTGTAGAAGAGTTAAGTGTCCTTAAGAAGATGGGCTCATCCTTACTGCAGTGGAGAATTTTGCTCAGGACACAGCTGACACGTTTAATGAAATGGTCTTTATGATGTGCTAATCGGTAACGATGTAGGACTTCTGTGGTGGCAAGATCAAACTTTGCCCCAGTACTCAAAGTATGACCACAAAAATGGAATTTTATAGCAGCATCCTGTTCTCTGGGGTTTTTTTCTTTTTCTTTCTCAGTAATGCCAAACATTTTTTCTTTCCTTTCTTGAATACCACTGGGAACCAAGATGAAGTTTTCAGGGAGCTGGCGTAATTCCAATCTTCTTTTGTGAATGAAAATACCCAGAGCTTAGTGTAATTCCAGTCTTCTTTTGTGAATGAAAATACCCAGAGCTCATAACTCTTCGTGGAAAGTTAAGATGGCTTTACTTCCCCATTGTGTTACCTTTATATTATGTGATTTCATGTGCCATGCTATTGGCTGGTCACTTAGTATTGTGAGTCCCTAAATCAGTCAGTTAAAATGATTACTCTGATGCCAATTTGGTTGGCTTAATCCTGGGATGAATTTTACCACATTGCATAAAAATGCAAAATCTAAATAAAATAATATTTACATTTCCTAGGAGTGAAGAGGAGCAAACTGTCTAGGAAGCAAAGAAGTATGAGTTTTCTGTCAAGCTTAAAATAGGAAGCCCAGCAGAAATGAGCAAAATAAATGCTAGGTGCCCATTACACTCTCAAAAGAGAAAGAGAAGAGCTTAACGACTCCTCATTTAAACTCCTGAGTTTAAGGAAAACTGCAAAGAAGCCTTCACAGTCAGCATTCCCTCTTTTGGGTATCTTGAAATATTTTGGCTATTTCATCTCACTAAGGGAGATAAATTTCCTTTCAAATGGAACTTGGGTTTTATGACAGAAAATTTTTATGGCTGAAATCTTTTACTGAAAAATTTCTTTTGGTTCAAAAGAGCTTCTGGATTTGTATGTTCAGATTATAATTTATCAGTGCCAAAACAGGTGGTCCAAATGCTTTTTGGATCACTGGCTTATAACTCCATTTTGGGCTCTGAATTTTCATCTCAATTTAGAAATGGAAACGCTAAGCTTCCAAAGCCCTGGCAAGGTATGAAAACTACTTCTTTCCCATCTGTAGTTGGAGAGGGTCTTATTCCAGCTAGAATTATGTTCTTACCACTTCATAAATGAAATTAAGAGAATATGAAATAAGATGGTTTATTCTGTCTTTGATACCTCATCTTTGGATTAATTTTATCTGTCAATAAATATCAAGGGAAAAATCCTTAGTTCTGTTTTCCATTATGAAGCAGAAAACATGTATAAACAGAAATTATTAAAAATACCAAATGAGAGTAAAGATAAATAGAAAGGATGCACTGCCTGTCATCATTACTTCTCTTAAATGTACATTCGTCAGTCTCCTTTTATGGAACTGATGTGTGGGTTTTGTTAGAGCTGTCCAGTTCTGAGATAAATTTATTTGTTGACACAGAGCTCCAATAACAACAAGAAAGTCCTTGACAAATCATTGTGTACTTTGCTAGATACAGTACAGAGGCTCTTTTCTAGGAAAACTCACTTTGCAGTAGTAAGCTCTTTCTTCCTTTGAAATGCTACTATATATATATATAAAAGGAATAAACTCCAGAAGCTTCATCTTCTTCCCTTGTAAATCAGAATCAATGTGGTAGTCACTAGAACTGTATGGATTCTCTCCAGCTGAGAAAATAGCTCCTTTTTCATTTCAAAGACTTCAGCTTTTGCTGAAGTGCAGCAGCCTGTTCCCTGTTTGAGTCCCAGATTGTGTCTTCCATCCTGAACAAACTCAAACTCAACTATGAGCAGTCATATCAGGCCCAGTGTGGACGAATGGACAATAAAAATCTTCAGATTACATCTCTTTGAATGCTACTTAAAGGTCCTACTGAGCCAAGCGTCTTTCTGAAGTGGAGCATTCTTTTAAAAGAAATCATTAAAATTGAACATACTGAAATGTGTCTCTAGGAGGCAAAAGCAGAAGCAAGTATTTTGATGTTACCACATTTGCATCTTTTGCTTTGGAATTTTTTGCTTGTTAAGCTCTGCCTTTGAGAGGTTATCCTATTGAAGTCATCAAGATCTCCTAGAGAGACCTTAATAGAGACAAAAGGGAACCCTTGATGTTGGTGCTTCAAAACATTTTTTAATCTTTCCTGTAGTATAATGTCACAGATCCTCAGTAGATACAGCCACATTCATTCAGTTGAAGCTCAGGTGGGGTACCCCTGGACAATCTGAAGATCACTGGATGGTTTGTGTGGGCAACTGGTTCAAGTCCAAGCACTGTTTTTCCAAAAACATTCATTTAAAATATGTCAAATGAACGACTGTTGAAAATTTCCTGTTCCTCTCCACTGGATATAAATAGAACCTGGGATAACCAGCTACCTAGAAGTAATCTAAAATGAAATTATGCCAATCCAACTTGCCTCCTTATGCTTTTACCCTTCTTATCCTCACTGTGTGATCGAATGGCTTTATAGGCAAGGCCAAGTCACTTCAATTTTCTCTCTTAGATAGCTAATCTAGAAGAATTAGTTATTCTCTTTCCTGAAGCAGCCTGTGGGATGAAGCCAGTAGCAGGAGCTTTGTGCATAACAACCCAAAGGCTGCACTCGTGTCCTGTCCTGGTGCAGTGACAGCTGTGGAAAGTCGCCCTGTGAGAAAGTGGAAAACAAAGCCTTGAAAGAGCTGCATATATTATTCATAGATTCTAAAGCCAGAAGCAGATGTGAATGATTTTTCTAACCTTACTTTATGCATTAAAAAAAGGCCATAGGATTCTCCTGACTTGATGTTGCTCTTTGCGATGAGCTTCTAATGCCTGCCTCAGAAAGTCCTCAAGAGTTGCCTGTTGGTGAAAGCTAGAACTCTGTACTTGGGCAGTGAGTCATTGTCATTGAGTAGTTGTCCTCACACTCTTTGATGCTTGGGGATCAGATGACCAGGTATGACATTTGTCCTTAGATGACTACCAGGGCTTTGACAGGCATTTTCAATTCATTTATTAAATGTTTGCAAAGTGTAATTGTGTGAGTAAACATTAGGTCTGGAGTTCAGAGCAGCTTAAGCTTGGGACCCTGCCTAAGAATCCAGAGGAGTTTGGATCCAGGTTTGCTATTTACAGAGCAGCCATTCATGAGCATGAGGACAGGCAATGAAATTCCCAGGTCTGAGTTTGTTTCTGCAGTTAGGTAGGGTGGCATTTGTGTTTCTGGAGCCTTGGGTGAGCAAGTGGGACAGATTTTCTGTAAATGACAAGTGGCAAATGGGTTCAGGCAGCCAACTATTAGCCAAAAAAGTCTTCTTCTGTTCCTTCATGCTTTTCCAAAAATCAGCATGATTCTGTATTCACAGCTGTTCCAGTGGGAAATGTTAAGACTATCAAGATAGATTTCATTCAGTCTAACTCAGAGGAGACGCCTGGAGAAGAGAAGACTTAGAGGGGATCTCATCAATGCTTATAAATATCTGAAGGGGTGGGTGTCAGAGGATGGGGCCAAACTCTTTTCAGTGATGCTCAGTGACAGGACAAGGGGCAACGAGCACGAACTGGAACCCAGGAAATTACATCTCAAGATGAGGAAAAACTTCTTTACTTTGAGGGTGCCAGAGCACTGGAACAGGCTGCCCAGAGGGGTTATGGAGTCTCCTTCTCTGGAGCTATTCAAAACCCTGCCCATCCTGCTCTGGGTGGACTTGCTTTGGCAGGGGGTTGGACTAGATGATCTGTAGAGGTTCCTTCCAACCCCTGCCATTCTGTGATTCTGTGGTGGTACCCAGCACAGTGAGCGACAACTAAGACAATCAGTATTAACGCTGCCAACCAGATGAATGAGCCAGCTGTCACTGGGGATCAGTGCGAACTTAGATGAAAATCTAGGTGACAAATATTAATACATCCTTTCTGTACGTCATCATTGTTTCCTTTCTGCAACCCTTGCATGGGGAATTTGGGCAAAGAGTGGGAGAATGAAAAACTGGTTTATGTAGAATAAGAGTATTTCCGGTGAAGTAACTCTCAAACTTTTCAGCTAGCAATTCTCCTCCTGGACTGATGAATCACACTTCTGCAATTTAATTTCAGAGAAGATCCCTAATTTTTCTGATGCAGCCTGTGGCAATGTGAATGTCAACTTCCCTGCTGTCACATCAAAGTAGGACTCGTGAAACTTGAAATGCTTTCTCCTATCCAGTTCATCATGTTAATCACATGTGATTAGTTTTTTGGAACTTGCCCTTGCCTAAGAGCCTGCGATTCCATCTGGCACCTTCCATTATGATTGCAAAAGTGGCAAGTTTTGGATTGCTGCCTTTTTTGCATCCTTGATAGAAGAAACATGAATTTGGCTCTGAGCTAACGAGAAACCTCAAGAATTGGTAGCAGACTTTGAGGCAGAAGTTTTCCTTCTATGGGTGAAGGACACCCCCGTCCCTCTCAGCAGACACTGCCTGAACATTTCTCTTTCTGGTGTTGAGGAACAGTGCAGTCACCAAAGTGAGGAGTTTAAGATTCAAGTCAAACCAGTGATATGGAGCAGTTTTTGTCTCTGATAAATAAAGTGAGAACCAGTTGACCTCAAGCTCTTAAATATGACAAAGACAATTCTAGCAAGAACCAGTATACAAACTGCACTGTTTTATTTATTTCTTGTACTCCCTAGGGCCCTGCTCTGCTAAGAAAATAATTTCAAAAAATGTCACGTTAACTCCTACAGCAGCGTTTTTTTTCTCACACATAATAATTGTTTAATGTACATAATTCCCAATGCTGCCAGTGTCTGTTCAGGTGCTTATTGCACCATTTGTTATGAACCATGTTACAGTAACCGCAGGGAATGATATGATGGATGCCAAGATACTGTAATCATCGAAATATAGCACATTGCACGGGGCAGGGGGGAAGGGGAAGAACATATTTTGAGAACACTTTTAAGTTGGCAGCTCTGCTACAGGGTTTGTAAATAGTTGGAAGTCAATCACAGAATTATTCCATTCATAGACTGCAAAATGCCAGGAGCCCTGGGACTGTGGAAATGTGTGTGAGAGAAATATCTCCTCACAAGCTTAGGTTGTGACCTCCACAATCCTGAGATAACAATCCTGTACTTCTGACCATATACATCGCCGACAAATTTGAGACAGACCAGGATGTTGTAAGCTACCCTACTTTATGTGTTGAAAGCAACTCAAAACTTGCTCCTAGGTGCCAAATCCTTCTGCTGATCACAAATCAGGATCTTCTTTTCAGGTTTTTTCTTTTCCTTTCCTGTTTACACTGAGAGAAAACTTATGTAAGAAAGTTGCTGGCAGATGCTACAACAGTAATTAGAGCAAATCTCAATTCTCAGTGGTGAGATTGTAACAGAAATAATTACCTAGCTCAGCAGATTAAAGAGGGAGGTGGTAAATCCATCATCTCACCTTTAAAGCCCGTGCAGAAAAAAAAATAGGCATTTTTCAGGTATGATTCATCTGCTCGATTTTAAATGTCTCTTGTGGAGTGCAATCTATAGCCTCCACCGAGTACGGAGGGAGTCCAGTGTGACTAGCTCACATTCAGATCTCTGCAATGCAGTCTTGTACGTCAGGTCTGGGGAGCCCTACCTAACCATTACCACCTGCTGTGGAACGGGAGGATGGTTTCAAACGCCTGCCAGATCAACACAGCACAGCTCTGCCAAATGCTCCACAGATGAGCCGAGCCAGAGACAGATCCAAAAAGCCAAATAAATCCCACCCTTAGTTCCTTGTGGCACCTGGGAATGGAGTAAAAGGGAGTAAAAGTAAGTTCCGCGCTGGGACCATTAATTTTTAACTCCATTTTCATTGCTGCTTTGAAAACATTAATAGCTGTTGGATGTTTGCAGCACAATCTGGTATTTCTAGTAAACTTCTGAGTTTGTTGCAATCAATGGTAAAACCAAAAGGCTGTGCTCAATCAGATTGAAACTGCAGGATGAGTCTTTTAAGATGCAATCACATCCTTTAAGCTACTGTTTGACTGACTGGTGCTATTTTTTCCCTCTTTCTTCCTTCTTTTCCAGATAAATTTTGTATTTCTGTTTAACATAGTTAGGATTTTAATGACAAAGCTGAGAGCTTCAACCACTTCAGAAACGATACAGTACAGGTAAGTCATGTGCATATGCATATTAAGATCCTTGTTCACACTAATATCCTACCAGAGTCAGAAGTAAAAGAAGAAAAGAGCCTGGGCCAAAAAATTCATATCACATCTGTAATCAACAGCAGTATCATTAATAATGATTACTGTGCACAGGGCAGGTATTTCCAGTAAGGTTTAATGTTCTTTTTAAAGTGCAGGGTGTGGGAATGAAGCCCTTTAGCTGGTACCAGCATTTGTGTACCCACTCAGTGGGTGGCATCACAGATCACAGTATCTTGTAAGGTGTTGGGAGCATTTATGGACAAACAGGTCCTCACACTGGGAAACAACACAGTTTTTGTGGAGTAAGGTTGGTCGCACTCCTCTAAATCGTTTCTAGATAAAATCTCAGTGTATCAAGCTGGGGCTTGAACCTCAATGTCCTCAAATCAGCCTCCTCTTGACTTTGGAGGCAGTTTTGCTGCAATAACAGGGATTTGTTGTTTTGCCTGATTCCTTCCTTTTACTCCTGTCTGAGGTTTGGGGACAAATGTGAAGTTAATGCAGTAGTCCAATTTTCTTGTTCAGACTCTGCTCTGCACATTTCCTGAGAAATGAAGGGGAAAAACACCCCTTTTTTCATGCTGAAACCTCATGCCATAAAACTAAAAGTAGCATAAAAAAAAAAAACTGATTCAAATCTCAGTACATTTTTATCCCTTCCATAGTTTGCAGGGAGCATTAGAGTTATTAGATTCTGAGGCAATCTAAAGTAACTGCCCTTCATCCTTGAACAGATGACAGTGATTTTATCCTCGTTACAAGCTCTGTGAGGGAATCTTCTTTTTCACAGCCTAAACAGAAAGCTGTATCATTCCGGGAAAGCCTGGGGCAAACCTTGCTGCTCTAAAGCTGAGCACTCCAAACGTTTGTTAAGCAAGTATTAAATGATGTGGCAGCTACTTTGTTAAGAATGTCACTCTGTCCTGACACTGGCAATGTTTTCGTGCTCCCCTGCCTGCATACCTGCCTGCCTTTGTCTGTCTCTTATGGAATTATACAGAGATTTATACAGACTTAGCAAAATTGCAGCCTTCTGTGTTTGTACAGTATCTAGCACAACAAGGTGCTGTTCTGCAGCTGACATCCCAAGACACTGTTGTAGCACCAATAACAAAGATTAGCCCCTAGTAATTCTGTTAATAATTGCTTACGCTTCACTGTGCACCACCTGCTTGTTTATTATTTATAAGAGAGTCCTTCACAACCGAGTTGGGTGTGCAGGTGTTGCAGAGAGAGAGAAAGCATTTCGAGTCCTGACAGAATCAAAAGATGGGCATAGAACAGGTCTCATGGGCACAGGGTTCCTGCCCTGGTCAGCAGCTAAATTGTGCATTTATCACATCACCCTGAGGTATAAGAAATCACTCACCAAACCTGCAGAGAGTCTCAAGACTTCACCCTAAGGCAAGCCTCATTGATAAGACAGAAACTGTCTGGAGAGAGAAAGGGAGGGGTATAAAAAAGGTTCCCATTTGTGCCCTGGAGTCCAGGGTGTGGGGACAAATAACAGGATTCAAAGGTTTTCCCAGAACATGTTTCTCCAGGTGGTCAGGCACTGGTCAGAAAGTGTTAACGAGCAAACTCACCTGTGGCTTCCCAACCCAAAGTGGAGGCTGTTGCTCCTGCCCTGCTCCCCTGCCAAACTCTATCCAGCCTTACAAACTGGAACCTCAGTCAGGTTCCCTCTGAAATATCCTTTCCTGAGCCTTAAGAAACCCAAGTTCTTCATTGCCTGAGGACTTCAGGAGCCTCCACCGAGGGTTACATGGTTCGCTGGTCACAAACCTTGGGCCTGTTCCTGTGCAGGCAGGCTGAGAAGTGCCTAAAACTTGGATGTCCTCCTGGGAAAAAGCTCAAATTATTACTGTGCAAATACAGACTTCCACTGCTATCCTCAGCAAGTGCTCTAGCAGCATGTCTCAGGAGTGGCAATCTGCAGCAGTTCAGATAACACAGTTGTTCTTTCTTGTGTTCACTTGGGTTTTCTGTTTCCTGCCCACAGGAAGGCAGTCAAGGCCACGTTAGTTCTTCTGCCTCTGCTAGGCATCACCTACATGCTTTTCTTTGTCAACCCTGGTGAGGATGACATTTCCCAGATCGTCTTCATCTATTTCAATTCCTTCCTGCAGTCTTTTCAGGTAAGACAGCCAGTTTGCAGCTGGTATCGGGTACTGTTGAAAGGATTCCTAATACTTTTCAGCCATGAAACTTAGGGCAATGAAGTCCCTGACAGAAATATTAGTTGAAAGTAGCTCAGCTTTGTTCATGTTTATGTAACAGATATATAAGCTTGTCATATGGAGTGGAGATCTCCTCTCAGGTGTGTACTGGAGGGATTTGTCCCCCTTAACATCATCACTGTGTTCAATCTATAGCTGCAGCTCCTCGCTGGGGCTCCATCTAAAGTCAATGGAGAGAGAGATGATGTTTCATTCTAGCCTGAGAGAGGATGATGAATCACCCTCCCAAGGCACCTCTGTCTTCACAGAGCAGACAGTGAGCTGAGACTTAAGACTAGATGTTGCTAAAACAAAGGGAAACATCTCCTACCTGTTGGGCTCATGTGATAAAGACATTAGCTGTATTTCCCAGCCTCTCACTCCAGCTCTTTTGCAATGGTGTGTGCACTCAGCCATCAGACCATACCAGCTGAGAACTCCTACCCTACCTCCTCCCTCCCCTGAATTTAATAGGAGTTCTGCCAGGATGTAAAAGGCAGTGGGGATGCCAGTAATTACCCCAGCTTTCTGGACTTGGCACAAAACCAAAAGTGACTGAAGACCTTGAATGGATTTCAGCCACACATTTCTGCTTAGATTTGTGCTACAGCTTTATCTCTGCTTTAAAGACCTTCTTGAACTGGAGTGAAAATATGTTTGACATTGATGTTTTACCTCTGATATCTCCAGGAACAAGTACTCTGATACCCAGCACGTCAATACAAATATACAACACGCATCCTGTCAAGCCAAATCTAGGGTTATGGTTTAAAAAAGTTTTGATCTTTGGATTATTGTTTTTACTGATGGCATATTTAGCTTTGAAACACAGAGCATCCCACCAGAAATCACAACTGAATATCCAAAATGAAAAATGTCCTTTTAAATCTATGAACAAAAGAACTTTAACTTTTACCAGTGAAACAATCCACATTATTCATTCCCTAAAATTAGTTGTATTTTTTTATCTGCTGATGCTCTATGTCTCAAAAAAATGTTACTCTGCTTGTTTTATTGCTAGCATGATGGAGGCATGTGTAAGAAAGCAAGCACAGGGAATCTCTCCTTTATGGTGGCAATAATTACAGTCCATTGCTGAAAGCAAAATGGGTAGGATTTCACTCACAGGTTTAGAGATGAGAGTGTCATCGTGTTGTCATCTGAGCTTCCATTATAGTCATTACAGTCTTTGCAGTCATTACAGGGGTCTAGTCACTGCTGTCAGTAGATTCCACAGAGCAATTCAGCTCCGATGAATGTGAGCAACCTGATGACACACTTGCCCACACAAGACCATCTAAGGCCATTTGACGTCCCTGTAAGTGTCTGAGACATCCACAAAGAGCTGGTAGGCACGACCTAGCTCCTGTGAGGGGTCTGTGCCATTCTGGGGAGGCAGCTGGAAGCTCTAGATAGCTTCAGCACAGCTGAAGTGAGAATCCCCTCTATTCACGCTCTCTGATCTCACCTGTGAGCTGCAAACACTGGGTCTTCTCTCATCAAGTTGTAGGGTAAAGATCTTATCTGTCTAGACGTGGGTGATCTCAACAAGATTGTGTTTGTGCTCAGGATGATCCCAGGATAAATTTCCATCCCCAATACTGCAGGGTAAAATGCTTACCTAATAATTGACTGCTTTTTATTCTTTCCAGGGTTTCTTTGTGTCAGTATTTTACTGCTTCTTGAATGGTGAGGTAAGTAGCGTCCCTTGCTGTTTGTGTAATTAATTCTTGGGTGGTGGAACCTACTTGGATGCCTGGTTACAGAGAGCAAAGATATTTTTACACGGGATCACAGTCCCATCAGTCTGTTGCTTTTGCAGAAGTTTTTGTTAATGTGCCTCTGAGTTTCCCAGCCCTCATTTTCAGGTGTCCTTTGTTCACAAAGATTTATCAAATTCAGGTGATTCCCTGGGAGGTCAGGGCAGAGGAAAAGAAGTCTCCTCAGATTGTAAAATGTTTGTTCTTTAGTTTAAGACTTCTTTGAAGTTTCTCATTAATTACAAATATGATTTCTGGACATACATTAGCATTACTTCTGAGCTGGGCTCCTGTTAAGGGTATGCTGTAGATGGCCCATTTTTATAATGGGATTGCCTTGCTGATTGAGTCAGTGATTTTTTCTGTGTGGATGTCTATCTCTGAGTGATCAATACCTGTTGTGTACAGAAAAGAGGGCTGGGGACGGGGTTGGTGGTGTTCCTCAGAATAAATTTCAGGTACTGCTACTCGAGCAAGAAGTATTTCATTAATATCCTTCAGTGTTTGACTTACACCCCAAAATGTGTAGAGATTTATATCTTTTTCTCCTACTTGCACTGCTAGCTCATTTACCTGCATTTAAGTGTGTCATCTTTGTCCAGTTAAAATTTGGGTCTCTGCAGAAATTAATTCCATGCCTTAATTACTCCTGCTGTATTGATTTATGTTTTGTACGTGCTGCTTCCTAATTTTATTGTGTGCTCTTTGAGTGGCACCATGAGAAAAAATGGATATGTCTTCTCACCCAGCTCCTCTGCAACATTTTCTATACTTCAGTCAATGAAGCACCCCTATTTTTTTAATTTTTTATTTTTTTTTTTTGCTTTTCTTCATTTCTCCTCTTCCTCATTAATTGTAAGGTGGTGTTACCAAGAAGCCACACTGCTTTCTCAGGATAGGGAAATGCCACTTCTGTATGCTGGCAGCAGAGTGTTCTCAGTTCTCTTTCCAACTTTCCTTCTATAAATTTTGACCATTCCATTTGCCTCTCAATAAGTAGGGAGGTGAAGTCTTCCCCAGTAAGTACAGGCACCTTAACTGTGGGACTATAGTTACCTCAAACCCTTGCTATATATTGAGTATATGGATCACAAATGAAAGTTATCAAGGTTTCTGTCTTTTTGTCACTGCTATATCTGTGAAGTTTGCCACATGAAACAGAGAAGAGTTTTTTCTCTGTAATGTCTTGTAGCCTCCCTTGATTTAAACAAACATGTCCTTATGACTTAAGAGTGTTTCTCTTCCTATGAGCTCTTTTACCCTGGATCACGGGGGTCACACAACTGTGCTGCTCGAATAGGTCTGATGTTCTAGTGGAGAAGGCAGTGCCTCCAGCACTCTAACTGAAGATGGCACCTTGGTAATACAAGATATCACCATAAAAGGTCTTGGTCCTGATTTTGCAGTGATTTGGTCTGACAGTTCAGCAGTGGGATCATTGAAAGGGAGAAGTAAAGCTCTTAAATTATTATTCTATGCAAAAGAATTTCAGATTATTTCCTTATGCTTTAGAGTAGACATTTGGCCTGAGATTACATTTCATACAGACCTTGGACTAGCTTTGTTGGCTGCAGTGAGAATTAATCTGATGGGTTTAGTTGAGAGAGAGTGTGTATCATTTGAGCCCTTTTACTAGAGATATCATCCTTCAGATTTTGAATATGAATGTCTTTCCTGGCCAACACATTATACACAAGTTATTCCAGTGAATCTAAGGAGAAGAAACAGTTTAGATACAAAGTTGACAGTTTTTTATGTTTTATTGCTTCTGAAAAGTTCTGAAGCTGTTTTGAACAAACTGCATATGCCGTGAATGGACACGAGAGGCCGTTGGCACTTGAGTCATATTAATTAGCCTAGAGATTTATGGATAAAAAGTTGGATTTTTAGGACACAGAGAAAATCAACTTGCACTAGAGGGCCAAAATATGCAAATTTCATTTAATCTGAAAGAGCATCTCTGGTCTTCTAAGAAAATTGAGGATGAGAGGTTTCTGAGAATTTTAAATGCTATGAAAAATGGCATAATGAAAAATATGTATGCGTTTACATTGAACACCACTTAAAAAGAATTAATGTAAGTTGTGAACTTCTTTCTCAGTGAGTGCAAAAATCAAGATGCTCTTCAAAATATTTTCTATCAACTCACAGATCACAAGACTGAATTTATTTACATATAAAACTGGATTTAAAAAAAGAAGAGTTTAAGATGGAGTTCTTTGGAACAAGGATAGATACAATGGCTTAAAACTGCATTTCCCCCAAACTCCCGTTGGACAATTTTTATTGCAGTTCACTAAAATATCTTTAGGTTTTTTTAGTTGATGAAATTTTCTACTTAGATCAGTTTACTTATAACAAGATAATAATGTGTAACCAGGGATATGCTTCCATGGTATCTCATCCTTATGTAAGTTTTGATGAGGGTACAGATGCACAGAAACTATTTAATCATCTTCAGCCTCTGTAGTACCAGCTGATGAATTCAATCCAGTAACTGAACTTGATAGCATGTATTTGATTACAGCCTGTCTTTCAAAAGAATGTCTGGTGTGGGAATCATCTCACATGGTACCTCTAATTTTTTCTGACAATGATCTCAAGAACTGAATGTTTGATAAAAACATCGCTATCCTACCCAGGTCACAGCCAGACCTGAAACTGAAAAAAGTCTCGGTGAAGGTTGTAGTTCTTTAGGCATATGAAGTGTAGCCTTATAATTGTCTGCAAGATAGGAAACTCAGGGAAAATATTCATTATTTCAATATTCAGTACCAAAAGAGGCTCACTGTTACGAAGCCAATGAAGACAGTTGTCACCTTTGGCTTTTCATAGGAGAGCATCAAGGGAAGACAACAGTAGTGACACTCACTAGCACGGTAATCACACTGTTGCTGTCTGGGCTCACAGCTTACTTAGGAGTTCTTCATATATTTGTCTCCAGGGTCTTCTTTCTGTTCTCTCTTTGACTGATTCCAGACAAAGTATCTTTAAAGGAAGATCGATCTTCCCTCCAGTTCCCTTTCTAGTGCGCTATCTACTTTCTCAGCCAGATGTCCTTGCTAATGATGGTTTTCTCCTGAGAGAAAACAAAGTATTTCAGAGAGAGAGGGAAATAATCCATTTATAGTGTTTCATATTCCAGATGTATCTTCCTGTACGGTGGTGTTAGCTTTGGTCTTACGGCTGCTGTTTGTTGGAGTCTGGAGGAGAAGAGGTCAGATCTCAGATGCTGCAGCAACCCCCAGAAAAGGAAATAAAGTATTTCTGGCCAGCTACTGATAAACCTTCAAAGGAACGAGAACTTCACTGATAGGGTTGGCTCCACTCCTGCTACCTCAACAAAAACACAATGGAAATATAATGATTATAACGGAGGAAGGATCCCTGCCTCCAGAGAACACCTATCCTTGTTATTAGGAGCTTCATATCATTTCCAACAACCACCAGTGCTGATCCCCCAGAGAGTTCTGTGATCCTTGGAAACCTTACCAGCCATAATAGGAGATAGTAACACAGCTGTATCGCAACAGGATGCTTGTGAATGAAGGTGATTGTTTGTAAGAATTACCCAAATTTATAAAGTGATAGTGGTTGAAGGGCTAGACAGAGAAGAGCAGTCTCCACTGTCAAACTGAATGAAGGAAACAAGGGAAATCCTAATTAAACATAGTGAAAAAAATCATAGTGAGGTTATTTAAGCTCTAGAAGAGAAGCCCAGAGCTGTTTTGAGATTCCTGCCCTTGGCTGTACTCCAAATGGCTGGATAAGGCCCTGACATAATTTCAAAGCTGGATAAAATTTCTATGCTGGACTTTCTTTGATCATGACATTGGACCAGAGGCCTTCTGATGTCCCTTCTAACCTTAATTATTCTATAATTCATGAATCCTATGTCCATAATAAGGTGGCTGTCCTTCATTTCTAACCATGTCCTGGAGGGATACATAACTAGTAAGGCCTGTGCCTGAAATCATCCTGCAAAACATGAATTCTTAGCTCAAACAGGCCTCATATTCTATTATTATCTGGTCAATATCGATAATCATCAATGAATTAACATTTAAAATGGAAAGCAATTAGCTGACCCTGAGAGAAACCATAACCAGAGAGGAATAGAACAGGTTACTTCGTTAGATGGCACTGTAAATTATTCTCACAATGAGGTGCAAGGCAAGGATAAATATGTTTAATATTTTTGTGTTGACCCTGTACCCAGGCACCATCTGTCTCTCAAAATCTATTAAGCTCAAAGTGGCTTACTTTGATCTGATCATCTTAGGAGGCTATTCATTATAATTGCCAGCTATGAATCACCATCTAAATGGTTAGTCATCCACCTGCCCATCAATCTAAGCAGACTTCACATTAATCATTCTGAACCCAAAGGGCATGCATTAAGCCTTCCTTCAAATCACTGAATAAATATGAATATGGGGGTGGACTAGAGGGCTGAAGTTTAATTCCATGTCCCACAATGATTGCTTTCTGAGCAGAGGCGCCCAACAGTGTGAGTTCTACTCCTAAATGCCCCTGGAGGATGCCTGGTCAGTATAGAGTCAACTGAAGGGATCAAACCTTGCTCTTGGGACCACCAGGCAGCAGTTCATTACAGGACTGAAGTATCCTCTCACTACCCATCTCCCACACCCAAGTGTCTTCTGGTAGAGAGTCACCTTCATTACTGTGACTCCAGTAGGTCTCTTCAGACTGGGGTCCTGACAGAGAGAGAAAACTGAGAAGTCCAGGCATGGTGAAAGGTAGCATCTGGTTTGAGGGTCCTTCCTCACTCCATCTTCCTTTTCACTACACCACTCCACCATTGCTGTTGTGAGTGTGACTCCAGAGCACTCCACAACTAAATCACAGAGGCTTGAGATGGGCTGGTTGCATTCATGGACTCCCTGTCCAGTGGTTAGTTCTGGTCCTTTGTGGCCCAGGAGAAAGGAGCAGCATTTGCTTCTACCCCAAAATGTGTGACAAGTCTTTATCACTAGCCAGAACTGTTCTAACTTCTCGAGCAGTTATATATGATAACAAAATTGCACTGTTGTGATCTTAGAAAATAAAACTTCCACATCCCAGTCTGGCAGGTGCTGCAAAACTATCCACATGTTACCAGGTTGTATAGAATTGTTGCCAAAGACTCTGGGGAAAAAAAAAAAAAAAGAATTGCAGACCAGG
>NW_015090864.1:3508118-3558446 GCF_001431845.1 Calidris pugnax
GTAAAAATAAGTTCCGCGCTGGGACCATTAATTTTTAACTCCATTTTCATTGCTGCTTTGAAAACATTAATAGCTGTTGGATGTTTGCAGCACAATCTGGTATTTCTAGTAAACTTCTGAGTTTGTTGCAATCAATGGTAAAACCAAAAGGCTGTGCTCAATCAGATTGAAACTGCAGGATGAGTCTTTTAAGATGCAATCACATCCTTTAAGCTACTGTTTGACTGACTGGTGCTATTTTTTCCCTCTTTCTTCCTTCTTTTCCAGATAAATTTTGTATTTCTGTTTAACATAGTTAGGATTTTAATGACAAAGCTGAGAGCTTCAACCACTTCAGAAACGATACAGTACAGGTAAGTCATGTGCATATGCATATTAAGATCCTTGTTCACACTAATATCCTACCAGAGTCAGAAGTAAAAGAAGAAAAGAGCCTGGGCCAAAAAATTCATATCACATCTGTAATCAACAGCAGTATCATTAATAATGATTACTGTGCACAGGGCAGGTATTTCCAGTAAGGTTTAATGTTCTTTTTAAAGTGCAGGGTGTGGGAATGAAGCCCTTTAGCTGGTACCAGCATTTGTGTGCCCCCTCACTGGGTGGCATCACAGATCACAGTATCTTGTAAGGTGTTGGGAGCATTTATGGACAAACAGGTCCTCACACTGGGAAACAACACAGTTTTTGTGGAGTAAGGTTGGTCGCACTCCTCTAAATCGTTTCTAGATAAAATCTCAGTGTATCAAGCTGGGGCTTGAACCTCAATGTCCTCAAATCAGCCTCCTCTTGACTTTGGAGGCAGTTTTGCTGCAATAACAGGGATTTGTTGTTTTGCCTGATTCCTTCCTTTTACTCCTGTCTGAGGTTTGGGGACAAATGTGAAGTTAATGCAGTAGTCCAATTTTCTTGTTCAGACTCTGCTCTGCACATTTCCTGAGAAATGAAGGGGAAAAACACCCCTTTTTTCATGCTGAAACCTCATGCCATAAAACTAAAAGTAGCATAAAAAAAAAAAACTGATTCAAATCTCAGTACATTTTTATCCCTTCCATAGTTTGCAGGGAGCATTAGAGTTATTAGATTCTGAGGCAATCTAAAGTAACTGCCCTTCATCCTTGAACAGATGACAGTGATTTTATCCTCGTTACAAGCTCTGTGAGGGAATCTTCTTTTTCACAGCCTAAACAGAAAGCTGTATCATTCCGGGAAAGCCTGGGGCAAACCTTGCTGCTCTAAAGCTGAGCACTCCAAACGTTTGTTAAGCAAGTATTAAATGATGTGGCAGCTACTTTGTTAAGAATGTCACTCTGTCCTGACACTGGCAATGTTTTCGTGCTCTCCTGCCTGCGTACCTGCCTGCCTTTGTCTGTCTCTTATGGAATTATACAGAGATTTATACAGACTTAGCAAAATTGCAGCCTTCTGTGTTTGTACAGTATCTAGCACAACAAGGTGCTGTTCTGCAGCTGACATCCCAAGACACTGTTGTAGCACCAATAACAAAGATTAGCCCCTAGTAATTCTGTTAATAATTGCTTACGCTTCACTGTGCACCACCTGCTTGTTTATTATTTATAAGAGAGTCCTTCACAACCGAGTTGGGTGTGCAGGTGTTGCAGAGAGAGAGAAAGCATTTCGAGTCCTGACAGAATCAAAAGATGGGCATAGAACAGGTCTCATGGGCACAGGGTTCCTGCCCTGGTCAGCAGCTAAATTGTGCATTTATCACATCACCCTGAGGTATAAGAAATCACTCACCAAACCTGCAGAGAGTCTCAAGACTTCACCCTAAGGCAAGCCTCATTGATAAGACAGAAACTGTCTGGAGAGAGAAAGGGAGGGGTATAAAAATGGTTCCCATTTGTGCCCTGGAGCCCAGGGTGTGGGGACAAATAACCAGATTCAAAGGCTTTCCCAGAACATGTTTCTCCAGGTGGTCAGGCACTGGTCAGAAAGTGTTAACGAGCAAACTCACCTGTGGCTTCCCAACCCAAAGTGGAGGCTGTCACTCCTGCCCCACTCCCCTGCCAAACCCTATCCAGCCTTACAAACCTGCAGTCAGGTTCCCTCTGAAATATCCTTTCCTGAGCCTTAAGAAACCCAAGTTCTTCATTGCCTGAGGACTTCAGGAGCCTCCACCGAGGGTTACATGGTTCGCTGGTCACAAACCTTGGGCCTGTTCCTGTGCAGGCAGGCTGAGAAGTGTCTAAAACTTGGATGTCCTCCTGGGAAAAAGCTCAAATTATTACTGTGCAAATACAGACTTCCACTGCTATCCTCAGCAAGTGCTCTAGCAGCATGTCTCAGGAGTGGCAATCTGCAGCAGTTCAGATAACACAGTTGTTCTTTCTTGTGTTCACTTGGGTTTTCTGTTTCCTGCCCACAGGAAGGCAGTCAAGGCCACGTTAGTTCTTCTGCCTCTGCTAGGCATCACCTACATGCTTTTCTTTGTCAACCCTGGTGAGGATGACATTTCCCAGATCGTCTTCATCTATTTCAATTCCTTCCTGCAGTCTTTTCAGGTAAGACAGCCAGTTTGCAGCTGGTATCGGGTACTGTTGAAAGGATTCCTAATACTTTTCAGCCATGAAACTTAGGGCAATGAAGTCCCTGACAGAAATATTAGTTGAAAGTAGCTCAGCTTTGTTCATGTTTATGTAACAGATATATAAGCTTGTCGTATGGAGTGGAGATCTCCTCTCAGGTGTGTACTGGAGGGATTTGTCCCCCTTAACATCATCACTGTGTTCAATCTATAGCTGCAGCTCCTCGCTGGGGCTCCATCTAAAGTCAATGGAGAGAGAGATGATGTTTCATTCTAGCCTGAGAGAGGATGATGAATCACCCTCCCAAGGCACCTCTGTCTTCACAGAGCAGACAGTGAGCTGAGACTTAAGACTAGATGTTGCTAAAACAAAGGGAAACATCTCCTACCTGTTGGGCTCGTGTGATAAAGACATTAGCTGTATTGCCCAGCCTCTCACTCCAGCTCTTCTGCAATGGTGTGTGCGCTCAGCCATCAGACCATACCAGCTGAGAACTCCTACCCTACCTCCTCCCTCCCCTGAATTTAATAGGAGTTCTGCCAGGATGTAAAAGGCAGTGGGGATGCCAGTAATTACCCCAGCTTTCTGGACTTGTCTCCTCCCTCCCCTGAATTTAGTAGTTCTGCCAGGATGTAGAAGGTAGTGGAAATGCCAGTAATTACCCCAGCTTTCTGGACTTGGCACAAAACCAAAAGTGACTGAAGACCTTGAATGGATTTTAGCCACACATTTCTGCTTAGATTTGTGCTACAGCTTTATCTCTGCTTTAAAGACCTTCTTGAACTGGAGTGAAAATATGTTTGACATTGATGTTTTACCTCTGATATCTCCAGGAACAAGTACTCTGATACCCAGCACGTCAATACAAATATACAACACGCATCCTGTCAAGCCAAATCTAGGGTTATGGTTTAAAAAAGTTTTGATCTTTGGATTATTGTTTTTACTGATGGCATATTTAGCTTTGAAACACAGAGCATCCCACCAGAAATCACAACTGAATATCCAAAATGAAAAATGTCCTTTTAAATCTATGAACAAAAGAACTTTAACTTTTACCAGTGAAACAATCCACATTATTCATTCCCTAAAATTAGTTGTATTTTTTTATCTGCTGATGCTCTATGTCTCAAAAAAATGTTACTCTGCTTGTTTTATTGCTAGCATGATGGAGGCATGTGTAAGAAAGCAAGCACAGGGAATCTCTCCTTTATGGTGGCAATAATTACAGTCCATTGCTGAAAGCAAAATGGGTAGGATTTCACTCACAGGTTTAGAGATGAGAGTGTCATCGTGTTGTCATCTGAGCTTCCATTATAGTCATTACAGTCTTTGCAGTCATTACAGGGGTCTAGTCACTGCTGTCAGTAGATTCCACAGAGCAATTCAGCTCCGATGAATGTGAGCAACCTGATGACACACTTGCCCACACAAGACCATCTAAGGCCATTTGACGTCCCTGTAAGTGTCTGAGACATCCACAAAGAG
Organism: Calidris pugnax; assembly: GCF_001431845.1. NCBI lineage: Eukaryota > Metazoa > Chordata > Aves > Charadriiformes > Scolopacidae > Calidris > Calidris pugnax. The sequence goes on from NW_015090864.1 coordinate 3,512,156, forward strand.
CTGGTAGGCACGACCTAGCTCCTGTGAGGGGTCTGTGCCATTCTGGGGAGGCAGCTGGAAGCTCTAGATAGCTTCAGCACAGCTGAAGTGAGAATCCCCTCTATTCACGCTCTCTGATCTCACCTGTGAGCTGCAAACACTGGGTCTTCTCTCATCAAGTTGTAGGGTAAAGATCTTATCTGTCTAGACGTGGGTGATCTCAACAAGATTGTGTTTGTGCTCAGGATGATCCCAGGATAAATTTCCATCCCCAATACTGCAGGGTAAAATGCTTACCTAATAATTGACTGCTTTTTATTCTTTCCAGGGTTTCTTTGTGTCAGTATTTTACTGCTTCTTGAATGGTGAGGTAAGTAGCGTCCCTTGCTGTTTGTGTAATTAATTCTTGGGTGGTGGAACCTACTTGGATGCCTGGTTACAGAGAGCAAAGATATTTTTACACGGGATCACAGTCCCATCAGTCTGTTGCTTTTGCAGAAGTTTTTGTTAATGTGCCTCTGAGTTTCCCAGCCCTCATTTTCAGGTGTCCTTTGTTCACAAAGATTTATCAAATTCAGGTGATTCCCTGGGAGGTCAGGGCAGAGGAAAAGAAGTCTCCTCAGATTGTAAAATGTTTGTTCTTTAGTTTAAGACTTCTTTGAAGTTTCTCATTAATTACAAATATGATTTCTGGACATACATTAGCATTACTTCTGAGCTGGGCTCCTGTTAAGGGTATGCTGTAGATGGCCCATTTTTATAATGGGATTGCCTTGCTGATTGAGTCAGTGATTTTTTCTGTGTGGATGTCTATCTCTGAGTGATCAATACCTGTTGTGTACAGAAAAGAGGGCTGGGGACGGGGTTGGTGGTGTTCCTCAGAATAAATTTCAGGTACTGCTACTCGAGCAAGAAGTATTTCATTAATATCCTTCAGTGTTTGACTTACACCCCAAAATGTGTAGAGATTTATATCTTTTTCTCCTACTTGCACTGCTAGCTCATTTACCTGCATTTAAGTGTGTCATCTTTGTCCAGTTAAAATTTGGGTCTCTGCAGAAATTAATTCCATGCCTTAATTACTCCTGCTGTATTGATTTATGTTTTGTACGTGCTGCTTCCTAATTTTATTGTGTGCTCTTTGAGTGGCACCATGAGAAAAAATGGATATGTCTTCTCACCCAGCTCCTCTGCAACATTTTCTATACTTCAGTCAATGAAGCACCCCTATTTTTTTAATTTTTTATTTTTTTTTTTTGCTTTTCTTCATTTCTCCTCTTCCTCATTAATTGTAAGGTGGTGTTACCAAGAAGCCACACTGCTTTCTCAGGATAGGGAAATGCCACTTCTGTATGCTGGCAGCAGAGTGTTCTCAGTTCTCTTTCCAACTTTCCTTCTATAAATTTTGACCATTCCATTTGCCTCTCAATAAGTAGGGAGGTGAAGTCTTCCCCAGTAAGTACAGGCACCTTAACTGTGGGACTATAGTTACCTCAAACCCTTGCTATATATTGAGTATATGGATCACAAATGAAAGTTATCAAGGTTTCTGTCTTTTTGTCACTGCTATATCTGTGAAGTTTGCCACATGAAACAGAGAAGAGTTTTTTCTCTGTAATGTCTTGTAGCCTCCCTTGATTTAAACAAACATGTCCTTATGACTTAAGAGTGTTTCTCTTCCTATGAGCTCTTTTACCCTGGATCACGGGGGTCACACAACTGTGCTGCTCGAATAGGTCTGATGTTCTAGTGGAGAAGGCAGTGCCTCCAGCACTCTAACTGAAGATGGCACCTTGGTAATACAAAATATCACCATAAAAGGTCTTGGTCCTGATTTTGCAGTGATTTGGTCTGACAGTTCAGCAGTGGGATCATTGAAAGGGAGAAGTAAAGCTCTTAAATTATTATTCTATGCAAAAGAATTTCAGATTATTTCCTTATGCTTTAGAGTAGACATTTGGCCTGAGATTACATTTCATACAGACCTTGGACTAGCTTTGTTGGCTGCAGTGAGAATTAATCTGATGGGTTTAGTTGAGAGAGAGTGTGTATCATTTGAGCCCTTTTACTAGAGATATCATCCTTCAGATTTTGAATATGAATGTCTTTCCTGGCCAACACATTATACACAAGTTATTCCAGTGAACCTAAGGAGAAGAAACAGTTTAGATACAAAGTTGACAGTTTTTTATGTTTTATTGCTTCTGAAAAGTTCTGAAGCTGTTTTGAACAAACTGCATATGCCGTGAATGGACACGAGAGGCCGTTGGCACTTGAGTCATATTAATTAGCCTAGAGATTTATGGATAAAAAGTTGGATTTTTAGGACACAGAGAAAATCAACTTGCACTAGAGGGCCAAAATATGCAAATTTCATTTAATCTGAAAGAGCATCTCTGGTCTTCTAAGAAAATTGAGGATGAGAGGTTTCTGAGAATTTTAAATGCTATGAAAAATGGCATAATGAAAAATATGTATGCGTTTACATTGAACACCACTTAAAAAGAATTAATGTAAGTTGTGAACTTCTTTCTCAGTGAGTGCAAAAATCAAGATGCTCTTCAAAATATTTTCTATCAACTCACAGATCACAAGACTGAATTTATTTACATATAAAACTGGATTTAAAAAAAGAAGAGTTTAAGATGGAGTTCTTTGGAACAAGGATAGATACAATGGCTTAAAACTGCATTTCCCCCAAACTCCCGTTGGACAATTTTTATTGCAGTTCACTAAAATATCTTTAGGTTTTTTTAGTTGATGAAATTTTCTACTTAGATCAGTTTACTTATAACAAGATAATAATGTGTAACCAGGGATATGCTTCCATGGTATCTCATCCTTATGTAAGTTTTGATGAGGGTACAGATGCACAGAAACTATTTAATCATCTTCAGCCTCTGTAGTACCAGCTGATGAATTCAATCCAGTAACTGAACTTGATAGCATGTATTTGATTACAGCCTGTCTTTCAAAAGAATGTCTGGTGTGGGAATCATCTCACATGGTACCTCTAATTTTTTCTGACAATGATCTCAAGAACTGAATGTTTGATAAAAGCATCGCTATCCTACCCAGGTCACAGCCAGACCTGAAACTGAAAAAAGTCTCGGTGAAGGTTGTAGTTCTTTAGGCATATGAAGTGTAGCCTTATAATTGTCTGCAAGATAGGAAACTCAGGGAAAATATTCATTATTTCAATATTCAGTACCAAAAGAGGCTCACTGTTACGAAGCCAATGAAGACAGTTGTCACCTTTGGCTTTTCATAGGAGAGCATCAAGGGAAGACAACAGTAGTGACACTCACTAGCACGGTAATCACACTGTTGCTGTCTGGGCTCACAGCTTACTTAGGAGTTCTTCATATATTTGTCTCCAGGGTCTTCTTTCTGTTCTCTCTTTGACTGATTCCAGACAAAGTATCTTTAAAGGAAGATCGATCTTCCCTCCAGTTCCCTTTCTAGTGCGCTATCTACTTTCTCAGCCAGATGTCCTTGCTAATGATGGTTTTCTCCTGAGAGAAAACAAAGTATTTCAGAGAGAGAGGGAAATAATCCATTTATAGTGTTTCATATTCCAGATGTATCTTCCTGTACGGTGGTGTTAGCTTTGGTCTTACGGCTGCTGTTTGTTGGAGTCTGGAGGAGAAGAGGTCAGATCTCAGATGCTGCAGCAACCCCCAGAAAAGGAAATAAAGTATTTCTGGCCAGCTACTGATAAACCTTCAAAGGAACGAGAACTTCACTGATAGGGTTGGCTCCACTCCTGCTACCTCAACAAAAACACAAGTTGGAGTCTGGAGGGGAAGAGGTCAGATCTCAGATGCTGCAGCAACCCCCAGAAAAGGAAATAAAGTATTTCTGGCCAGCTACTGATAAACCTTCAAAGGAACGAGAACTTCACTGATAGGGTTGGCTCCACTCCTGCTACCTCAACAAAAACACAATGGAAATATAATGATTATAACGGAGGAAGGATCCCTGCCTCCAGAGAACACCTATCCTTGTTATTAGGAGCTTCATATCATTTCCAACAACCACCAGTGCTGATCCCCCAGAGAGTTCTGTGATCCTTGGAAACCTTACCAGCCATAATAGGAGATAGTAACACAGCTGTATCGCAACAGGATGCTTGTGAATGAAGGTGATTGTTTGTAAGAATTACCCAAATTTATAAAGTGATAGTGGTTGAAGGGCTAGACAGAGAAGAGCAGTCTCCACTGTCAAACTGAATGAAGGAAACAAGGGAAATCCTAATTAAACATAGTGAAAAAAATCATAGTGAGGTTATTTAAGCTCTAGAAGAGAAGCCCAGAGCTGTTTTGAGATTCCTGCCCTTGGCTGTACTCCAAATGGCTGGATAAGGCCCTGACATAATTTCAAAGCTGGATAAAATTTCTATGCTGGACTTTCTTTGATCATGACATTGGACCAGAGGCCTTCTGATGTCCCTTCTAACCTTAATTATTCTATAATTCATGAATCCTATGTCCATAATAAGGTGGCTGTCCTTCATTTCTAACCATGTCCTGGAGGGATACATAACTAGTAAGGCCTGTGCCTGAAATCATCCTGCAAAACATGAATTCTTAGCTCAAACAGGCCTCATATTCTATTATTATCTGGTCAATATCGATAATCATCAATGAATTAACATTTAAAATGGAAAGCAATTAGCTGACCCTGAGAGAAACCATAACCAGAGAGGAATAGAACAGGTTACTTCGTTAGATGGCACTGTAAATTATTCTCACAATGAGGTGCAAGGCAAGGATAAATATGTTTAATATTTTTGTGTTGACCCTGTACCCAGGCACCATCTGTCTCTCAAAATCTATTAAGCTCAAAGTGGCTTACTTTGATCTGATCATCTTAGGAGGCTATTCATTATAATTGCCAGCTATGAATCACCATCTAAATGGTTAGTCATCCACCTGCCCATCAATCTAAGCAGACTTCACATTAATCATTCTGAACCCAAAGGGCATGCATTAAGCCTTCCTTCAAATCACTGAATAAATATGAATATGGGGGTGGACTAGAGGGCTGAAGTTTAATTCCATGTCCCACAATGATTGCTTTCTGAGCAGAGGCGCCCAACAGTGTGAGTTCTACTCCTAAATGCCCCTGGAGGATGCCTGGTCAGTATAGAGTCAACTGAAGGGATCAAACCTTGCTCTTGGGACCACCAGGCAGCAGTTCATTACAGGACTGAAGTATCCTCTCACTACCAATCTCCCACACCCAAGTGTCTTCTGGTAGAGAGTCACCTTCATTACTGTGACTCCAGTAGGTCTCTTCAGACTGGGGTCCTGACAGAGAGAGAAAACTGAGAAGTCCAGGCATGGTGAAAGGTAGCATCTGGTTTGAGGGTCCTTCCTCACTCCATCTTCCTTTTCACTACACCACTCCACCATTGCTGTTGTGAGTGTGACTCCAGAGCACTCCACAACTAAATCACAGAGGCTTGAGATGGGCTGGTTGCATTCATGGACTCCCTGTCCAGTGGTTAGTTCTGGTCCTTTGTGGCCCAGGAGAAAGGAGCAGCATTTGCTTCTACCCCAAAATGTGTGACAAGTCTTTATCACTAGCCAGAACTGTTCTAACTTCTCGAGCAGTTATATATGATAACAAAATTGCACTGTTGTGATCTTAGAAAATAAAACTTCCACATCCCAGTCTGGCAGGTGCTGCAAAACTATCCACATGTTACCAGGTTGTATAGAATTGTTGCCAAAGACTCTGGGGAAAAAAAAAAAAAAAGAATTGCAGACCAGGTAAACAGGCTAATTTTTTTAGGGAGAAAAAGAAACTTTAAAATGTTACATAAAATAGTGGTGTGGTGTAGGCTATTTGGGGAAAAAAAAGTTCCATCTGAGGTTCATTTTTGATTCCTTTGAGCCTCGTGGATTGCTTTGACTAAATCCCTTCCCTACCTTAGGAGGATTAAATAATGATAATGGCATCCTGATAGAAGTGTTTGGTTCAATTTTTTGTCTAATGGTGATATGGCCATCTTTGGCCTGCAAGGTTGGCTCTATGGCCTTGTAAAGCCATACCAATAGGGTGAGAGGTGGCTGTAGGACATAAATGTAGTTGCTCAGTGATGTACTTTATTTACAAAAAATAGATAAAGACTCAGTCCTATCTCCCTGAGAGTGTTAGCATTCCTCATCTGCAAATCCCCAGGTATGTCAGTCCAGTGGTCTCTGTGCTTAGGCCATTATGTTTCTTTGCTTCCATTCAAGACTGCGCTTAAGCCTTCCCAGGATCTGGAGATGCTTGACCCACAGGCTTCTTCACAGCATTTACTGTTAAATCTGGTGTTTACTGCCCCTGCTCTATTAAGGACACTCTAACCCAGGGCTTCAGAAGCTTCATGGAGTGACCTACACTGCAGTCAAACACAGTGAGACCAGTGTCTTGAAATTTGAAGTCAGCACACCCAGTTCCCTTTTGCTCATCCGGACATTGCTTGAAAGTCCCTCTTGCTCATCTGTAGCTTACAACAACATTGAATATATCTTCATCAACTTTTCCATAATATGTACCCTAACCAAAGATATTTGAAGTCCAAATTTTTTCTCCGGTTACCTCCAACTGTAGTACAAGGATCTAAAACATGGCACAAAGGTGTTTAAGTGTAGCTGGAGCTTGATGGATTCATCACTGAAACCTATTTTCTTAGAGCAAAAATCGGTCTGTCTCAAAGGCCACTGAGATCTATATAAACCTTTTTTATTTATTTCATTTGCCTTTGGTTAAGGTTTTCTGGGAGTAAAAAGTTGCCTATGAGGAAAGAAAGAATTTAATTAGGGTTATGTAATCAGAGACTACTGAATGTCATGATTATTGTATAGTCAGGGAGTACCTGTTGTCCCCCTGCCCCTCACTTTGACCACTTTCATGTGAGAGATGTTCTCTGGGGACAGAGTTCGGCAGCATCCCCATAGTCTTACTTCCAGCTTCCGTTACCATGAAAGCTCATTTAATCCTACTCTTCTTATCAGACCTTTCCTTTTACCTGCATTGCTATTATTATATTTTAGTATTACGTCAAGAAACCCCAAGTGAATGGGCCCCTTTGTTCCAAGCACTGTGTTAATGGATCAAACTTCTTCCTCTCTGCTAATAGGACATGACATTTCTTCTGAAAACTGATTTTTTAATGTTGCTAAAGGCTCTTTCTTCAGGTCATTTCTAATTGATGGCTGCAAGAAATTAGCCAGCAGCCACTGTCTGGCATAAGTAATAGCAATACAAAATTGATGTCTATTTTATCCAAAGCAAACCTTCTCTGCATGTTTTCATCCTCGCCATCTCTGCCATTCTTTTTTTGTTGTTGTTCTTCTTCTGAGGAGAGGTTTTTAACAATTTTTATGATCAGATGTGGGTTTTAGTGCTTGTGAGATGTGATCTGAAAGGCTGAGAACTCCTCTGTTGTGTGAACCGATCAGGAAAGGAAAACTTCCACCCTCTGACTTCTCTCCACCCCACCACCTGAATTCTTTCTCCTGACTGCCCTGAAGCAATCCTGCTGAGAGCACTGCCCACACTCTGCAGGCACAAATATCTTGGTAAATCTGATTTGACCGCATGTTCAGAAACTGTGATTATTCACAGTACTCAAAGTGCAAAGAGCTGAAAAGGGTAATTTTCAGAGAGTAACTGTTGCAAGAAAAGAGACAGACCAAGGGTCAACACAGAGAACTGAGCTCTCTGCTCAGCAGCGTGGATAAGCTGTGTCATCTAAAGCAAGTAATGGTACGTGAGGTGAAGCTGATAATTTGTATTCCCCAGGCTCCTTGTTAAGCTTTAACCATTGATGATAGCCTGTACTCATCTTTGGGCTATTACAGGCGAGTGCTGTTAATTTCATGTCATGGATGTGCTAATGCTGACTCTAGGACATGGTACTGACTCTACAGATGCTTAAGGGGTAGGCGTCGTTGCTCTCATGGAGATTAACACCCAGGATTGAAGTTGCTATTTTGCTTTTTTTTTTCTATTACTCTTTCACTGTGTAATTGTAGCTGGTTTTCTTTTTTGCTTCCTGACCTGAAGTTAAGCTAGCCTTTGTTTCTGAGTTCGGTTGTAAGAGAAGAATTTGAGCTTAACCTTTTCTGCTTGCTGCTCTGGTCGCATCCTAATTGCAGTGAATTATTCTGTCATTAAGAAATGCTTTACACTCACACCTGTAAGTGCAGTCTGCTTCCATGTGCCCAGTCCATTAGGAATGGCTCCAGCTGTACAAGAAGACAGCACTTTTGTTACTTTTTATCCTCTCTCAAAGCTTGTAAGCAAACCCTATCGTAAAAGCCATTGGGACAACTGCTTGTTTAGACTCACGTCTTTATCTCCAGGTGACTCTTTTTGACTTGATTGGTTTGAAGCACAAATGATAAATCTAATCTGGCTTCACTGGCTGAGTAAGTATCTGTTGACACAAGTTGCTCAGAAACACAAAAAGCCCTCCAGGTGACACCCCCTTTTCGAGACCCAGTGAGATGCTGCTGTAGGAGCACCTGGGATACTTGCATTTCCAGGACTGACAGTCTGCTATTAAAATCTTTAGCAAGACTGTGCTGTACGCAGAGATTTACTCTCTGCTTTTGCACCAGAGATGAAGAAATTCACCTCTTTGAAGGACTTAATTGAATCAAGGGTGAAAAAACTTTTTTTAAAAATATTTCAGCATCTGGTGTCATCTAGGGAGAAATGAGCATTTGAAAGGCAACATCCCTCTGTGGAGCACATCCCGTGTTCTCCATGGGATAATTTCAGGACACTGATTACCCCTCTGACATGTTACATGTTAGTTATACCATTTGCCTTAGGTGCCCAACATTTGGCTAAACTAGTTTTGTACTCAGAGGAGCAAGATGGAGCAAGGGTTTACTCATTCCACATATCTAACTCACCTCCTTAGGGGGATCATCTCCTTCTGCATTATCTATATTAAAAGTGTAAATAATTGGCCAAAAATAGGTAGCAAGCTTTCAGATGAGATGGATCCCCTTTTATGTACATGTCACATGTATTTGCCTTTGGGTGTGCATTATATGTGCCCTTAAATCCAGAATCAGAAATGAGTATCCCTTGGCTGCTCCAGGTAGAACCATGATAGGTTTGCAAACTTTGGGCATCCAGGAAGGTGCAGCACTTGGACACGTCTTCTTTCCACTGTTTCCTGTGTTTTCACAGGAGGGTTCAGTGGGGCAGCAAGGTCAGTTTGATGATACAGTGTAAGTCAGCAGTCCAGACTGCCTTCTACTGCAATAGCATATGGCTGAGTCAGCCCATCATTACTCTGGCTTTCTCATACAACTGTCTCATTTAAATTATTTTGTAAACTGACCAAGCCCCATCTTGAAACTAGAGGAGGCATGTTGTACCTACTACTTCATAATGAGAGGCTCTTCCAGAAATCCCCTGCACTGTTGTTTAACCACATTATTTCATTCTCATCACAAATTCACCCATGATGATCACACTCCTCCTGGCAGTGCTGTCTTTAAACTTCAATCCTTCTTTCGCTTGGATGTTCACTCTTCCCCATGCAAGCAGTCGTATCCCCCCATACCCTTTTTTTTCCAAGGTCTGTCCCACCCATTAAGTGTAAACCCCGTTATTTTGTAACGAAACAAATAATTGATTCAAAATCAAAAGAAAGAAACCCAGTGTGGCACTTAGTATAAACATCTGCATGTATTTGTCTTGTGTCAGATCAAGCAGCACAAATCACACACAGCTGAGAGAAAACAACAGAAGGAAGAGATCCTCAGGTCTGTTTTGCCCAATTTGTGCCTTCTGGAAGGGCTCTGATAGAAAAGGCAAATTTTCAGCTTCAGGATTCCACTGAATTGAAAAAAACACATTTTTTTTCAGGTTTTTTTTTTTTTTGCTATTTTGCAAAACCGTTTTCCAAGTTGCTACTCACAAACCTGGAATGGGGTGTATTTCATTGACAAAGTTGGTGATCAGAAGGGATTGTAGGTGCCAGACCACAAAACTGCAGAGTTTCTAAGTAGTAGTGCTGCAGCCTACAGGTCTGTCTAAGTCCCTGAAGGCCCACCAACAAGGGGTGGGGAACTGAAACCATGTAAGAGAAGGAGCACAGATCCCTCCTTCACATGTCCTCTTTATAAACTGTTGTGGTTTTTAACCATCAGGCTACCATTCCTGTTCGTGTAGGACACCTAATACTGACAGTGTGAGGTTGGGTGGACTAGAGCTCATCAGCTCATTTGAGCACCTCTTAGATAATATGTTGGAGCTGGTCTGAAGAGCGGTTGGGGAGTGTATGTTCCTTATATTTTGAGTAGACTTCAGGGTGCATCTGAAGACAGGCCCAAAGGCTGTGCACCTTTGGACAATTTCTTTCAACACCATCCTCCCTGCAGTCCCAGTGGTGATTACAGATACAGCCAGGACGGCTTTGACCTACCTCAAGTGCTGATAGCTGAGAAGTTCTGCCAGCATGGGTTTCACATAGACTGTGCAAGCGCATCTCAGGTCTCATACAGTTGCCATGGTAGCTGATCCATGTTGAGGTCTACTCTACAACAACATCACTGCTATTAATACCCAAGCTTTAGCCTGCCGGTGGTAAAATGGGGATAAGAGCACTCCATTACTTTTGAGGGATGCAGTGAAGATAAATACATTGAAGACTGAAAAACATTCCGAGTAAGATATCAATATTTTCTAAATTGAGCTAAAGTTATAATCCAGTAATCTAAAGCAGAGCTGATTGTCTAGACTCACTTTATAACTAATGAAAGGAAATAGATATTTTTCATCTGACCACAGTATCTGGCCTACTTTGGATATCTCCTTTAGGAGGAGATGAATTGTACCCTTTCACCATACTGACTGCTTCTCTCTTGGTCAGGAAGAGAACTTTGGGTCAGTAGCTGAGGTGTAATGTCTATGTTATGTTATTTATAACCCCACCTTCTAAACAAATAGAGGTTGTATGTAAAAATGCTTTTATTTCAAAGTTGACTGGATTTCAGGTTGGCAGCAGAACGTCAACATCCTTTCCAAGTGTCATGAGTACAATTACCCATTGACTGTCCAAGAATCCAAGCTCAGAGTCATCTCACCTGATTTTGTAGACTTACCTGTTTGCCTAGGATAGGGTTCTGAACTGCTTTCATCTCTACAGTAAGCAGAGATCAACAAGAATATCCAGAAATTGGTCTAAATATTTCTTTTCAGCTTCTGACTTTGAGTCTTCTGTGCCAATGATTTGGCAGGAATTGATTACAGTCTACATGAGGAGTATCTTGAGCTTTCCTTCCCGTTGTGTCTGAGGCTACCACCTGTCTTTTATCTTGCTTATATACATTATATTTGAGCTAGAGCTCCTGGGCTCTCTCTTTGGTTCACGCAGCAAAATATGCACCTAAAGTTCAAGACTCATCTGGCCTATTTGTAAACATCTGCTTGAGGACAACCTTCTGTTGACTGTAGAGTAGCTCTCCACTGCCTGTGCAAGGTGCTCACAGGGATTAGGCCAGCATGTCTGTGTTGTAGACACTAACGTTGAGGTAGACGTTCTGTGATTCCCCTTCATGTACAAGTGAAGAGGGGCAACTACAGGCCCTGGGGTAGGTCCCTCTAAGGTCTCGCTCCATCAGGTGCGTCCATTTTGAGAGCTTTGTTCAATTGTATGAGCTTAGGCATTTACTGCTGTTTGAAATGGTCTGGGGCATTTAAGACATCAGGTGTGAGACATGAAATACGTGAAACCCATGCGTTTCCCACAATGCAGTACCCAGGGCAATGTCAAGCAAACTAGATGCACAGGTTTGGGCAGCTGAATCAAGCTGTGGGTGTTTGTTTCACTGGCTTGACACTTATCATCATTTGTCTCAGAGCTGTCTAGTGTCCCTTTACAGAGGACACCTGAGTAATTTAAGTGTTCGTGTTCTTTCTCTATTTTTTTTTTTCTTTACCAGGTCCGTTCTGCTGCCAGGAAAAGGTGGCACCGCTGGCAAGACCATCACTCCCTCCGAGTGCGTGTGGCACGTGCCATGTCCATCCCCACGTCTCCCACACGAATCAGCTTCCATAGCATCAAACAGACCGCAGCCGTGTGATACGCCCCGTACATACACACACCACATGGTGGCCTTCAGGGTTCTTCTCTCTTCACTCTCCCCGAGACCCTTTCTTCAGACTTTCTTCCTTTATTCTGCACTGCTCTCTTTTGCAATGAGGTGCCCATCATATTTTTTTTGTGGACTCTCATCTCCCGTATTCGTGATGCTGCTTTAAGGCAACCGAGCAAAAGCTCTTTGAGGAGGCGGTGGCGGAACAGATTCGAAGAAGAAAGAGATTCAACACTGACTGCACCTTGTGGAAGTTCGCAAAGCGAAGTCTGAAACAGCACGCTGGCAGGAACAATCAGGTTTTTTTCCTCCTTTCTTTTTTTTGGGGGGTTTTTCCATTCTGTATTGTGGTGAACAAAGACTACTTTTAACACACTGCCCATCTCACCCTGTACATTGATTCCCAATGATTTCGACAGTTTGATGTGTAGATAGCCCGTCTTTTTGTTGTTTCTTTGTAAAAACTTCTTCTCTGCAGAACTGTCATTTGAGAATGTGTGGCAGCGAGAAAAAGAGCGTCTGAAAGGTGGTGTGAAAAATCCAAATTTTATCTGCCTTCTCCATTTCTCCCTTTGAGAGACTGGGAGTTTGCCAGGGCATCGCTGGACTGTTTAACACAGGGCACGTTGCCGTACGAGAACCATCTCCTGGTCACACACAAAATTTGGAAAAGGACAGCGGTACCTTTAGAGAGCTCTATAAAATATCCTTATTCCTCTTAGCCTCACGCTTTCGACACAATGTAAGTAGCCTTTGGAAAGTCTTTGGTTTTTTTTCAGCTAAGAGGATGGGGATGGGGAAGGACAACAGAGCATGTTTTGTGGGTTTAAAAAAATATAAAAGGGAAGCACTGTAAAAATAATAATGAGGAGAGGATGTTTGCCTCATGAGGGTAGTGCTACATGCTGCACAAAAATTATCTATTGAGCATTTTGAACTAGAGCAGTTGTATCTACTAGGCTTTTTATGTGATGTTCAAAAATACTGTATATTTTCAATAATAAACACTACTCTGGGTTGGTTTCAATAAAACCAGGCATCATTTTCTTTACTCTGGAAGGGAAGAGGACACCTGTCTTGAGAGTGGTTTTGTGTTTAAGATCAGGGGAAGAAATACTGTTTGATAATGAGCCAGTAAGAAGAAAAATCTCATGAAAAATCTGAACAAGAGGGAATTTAAAGGCAAGATGAGTTGTTTGCCTTCTCAGGTCGTGGTGTTACACCAGATCCCTGTCCCTCTGCACTCCCCTTCTCTCCAATGGCCTTTGCAACAGCAGAAGGAAAAAAAAGCAAGTTGTGTAATATATTCTCCATCACCTGTATCTCAGCAGTGCTGGAGTAATTTGCTCTTTCCACTGTAGCATGCTTATTCTGAGTATTCTTCCCGTGCTTTAGAGGACTTTCCAGCACAAGCTGGATTTAAATCTCTAGATTTAAATTGGTGTCTTTCTAGTTTTCAGGACTACACCGGGCTGGAAAATATCTTGGAGGACACTGATCTTAATCCCTTGCTTTTGGAGGCATCCCATCCCAACAGCTCAATCACATTCAACTTTGAGCTGATCGGCAATGCATAGCAAATTTAAATGAAAAAATTCAAATTTTGTAACTTTTCCTCCTCCTAACTCTCATTTGGATACATGAGCTTCAATGAGATGACTGAGGGAGAAGGGATTGCCTGCATCACAATAACTGTGCACAGCCTCCTGGCATTTTGTGTTTGAAGGGACAGAGCTACCTACAGGTTAGAGATGCCTGCACTGAGAGCCTCTGTCTCTAGGCCAGTCTGGGATGAAAAAGGGGATTTGCAATGCAGCAGAGACTGTCAGAAATTACAGGTTATTGTTGCTGCCAGGAGTTTATTTTCACAAAAAAATGAAATCCTTATTCCAATTAGTGTATGTCCAAAGCAGAGATTTTTAGTGCTTCCAGCATTGGATCCTGTTTCCAGCCAACAGGGTGGACATAGACCATTAATGGGGTACTGCTTATGTTAATTTGAAGTGATTGCCATGAGAACACATACACTACCTCTAACTTGTTTGCCGTGGAGGCTTTCTGAAGTCTGTCATGCCTGAGGTACTGACAGCCACAGCCTGTTTTCTCTAGAGCACTGTGCTGAAAATCCAACTTGAATTTCTACCATCAGCCTAGCCAGGAAGAGCAATAAAAAATTATTTTGAGGGTGGCATACACTGTGACACCTTTTAAAATTCTGTGTCCTTTGCAACAAAACAATCACTTGCAGCACAGATCTGGGATGATTCAGATGTAGATGATGTAGATGTAGATACACTAGTACCTAAACATACACACAGAGGTGTATGTTTATATGTCTGATTGAAGTGCGTATGTGTGAGTGTGTGTCTGTGCATATGAAGAAAACTGGTCAAATAGCTTTTGATTTTTAGCATATTATGTTCAAAGGAAACCAGGCTTCTTGTTTTCAGTGAACCATTATAGAAATGAGCATCCATGAACACTCAAGTACTTGAAACAGGAATCATAAGAGCTCTTCCAGGAAAATGTTTGCAGTGCTGAGTGCTGCAGATAATGCATGTGCCAACTGGCATGTGAGAGCAAGTGCAAGCTTACTTTGGATCTGGACTAATTGCTTCCTTCTGACACTATTTAAATCTTTCCACCCTCCTCCTTTGCAATAAATCCTCAGTCCCAGCTTGCAGTGAAGACAACACATCATTCATCCCGACTGGTCCCTGTGGGAGTCAGGGATGCTGCACTGCAGCTCCTTGGGTGCAGGGATATCAGCTCAGGGATTGGGATTGATAACTGAGGAATCACTACGGAGACTTGTATCAGATGGCAAATTCCATTTTAAGTGCATCATTTCATAGCTTCCTCTGTCATCTTTTGCTTACAAGCAAAAGTCCAGCCCCCAGGAGATACCAGTAAAAATCCCCTGCATCTTATGTTCAGTATCAACCATTCCAGTGGAGCACACATGGACAGTGTTGGCCACCAGACCACAGCAGCACAGTTTTCAAGGCTAAAATGGAATGAGCAAAGAACACAATGAAGATTTGCTGCTCTTAACAATCACCTGGCAAACCTGAGAGCTGTCTGTTGGAGGATGAGGAAAAGAGCAAGACACAAGCCAGGGAGACCTGTGTGCTGGAAGAGGGGAGACTGTGCCTCCAGGCCTCAGAAGTCAGTAGGGCTTAAGGACCAGAGGGAAAAAAAGGGAACCCTGAGAAAATGGTATTTCTCGATGTGGAAAGGATATTGTACCTTCATGTGTATGAAGGTTTCACATAAATTCCTCAAATTTTCATAGAATAGTTCACTTTATTCCCTTTCTCATTTAATGCCATAGAGCTGGAAGATAACGAGCATCTCAGGAAAAAGTTTTGGAGAAGAAATAGAGCATACCTATAAATTGTAGACTGATGGCAAAATGTGCATTTAAAATAAAAGCATGCATCATCTGGATGGGCCTGTTGGAGTCCACATTGGCTTCTTAAGTTTCTCCACTTGCTAATTAGTGTAGTAGAAAGAAAATATTTCTGATGAGTATGATTACCATAGAGCTATACTATAGTGACCTTAAGCTATGAGAAGCCAAAGCTTTAAAAAAGAACTCATAAAACTTTAATGAGTTTCCCAGATGCTAACGAGCAAGCCAGCTTCCATGAAGAGTATCTGTGCTCAGCAGTCTCCCAAGGCTGTGAAATGAACCCTCTGACCCTTGTGACACCTCTTCCCTCTGTGCTCCCGGGCTGCGAGGGATCATGTCAAAGGCTGAGCCAATTAATTGCACCCTGGATATTGGCATATGTCAAATGAGTGATTCAGTCTTCCGAGGTGGAAAAGTGACAAATTACAAAGCTGCTGGCAAGGTCATAAGAAACAGCACCGGCACCCTGCAGGGATGCTTTCCTCAGGGTCTAGCAGTGTTGTGTTGATTATTGGCATGGTGGCTAATGAGCTGCCCCGACCAGGCTGAGCAGGGAATAGTGGTTAACCTGGCTCATCCCAGTCCTGGCCAGCCACATCCTGCCTGAAAGCACATTTATACAGTAGGAATTCTGAATGTCTGTCAGCTGGCTTGCCTCTGATTTAGTAGTTGAGTCATTTTGACCTTGGGGATGCTCACTGATTGCCGACTTCCAGCTCAGCAGTTCAGTCGGAGGTTAACTGATCAGCTGCCATGTCCACCAGTGGGTCCTGACACATTAACTGGTCACCTCCGATGTCTGAAACAGAGATGGCTTCTTCCTAGAATGAGGGTGAGGCAACCTCTAAGCTGACCCAGGAGCAGAGTGCAGCAGGTCACAAAGTCACCCCAACTGCTGCTTTGTGAGATCTGGTGATTGCCATGGTTTTATATCTCCCAGGGATCCCTGCAAGTGTCCTTGCCCAGCAACCAGAAGGGGGCTGGCCTCAATTCTGTAAACGTGTGTGGGTATTTCAGCTGAGTTAGCAAGTCCAGAGCAGCCTTTCTTTAATAAAAGGATTGCAGAACCTTGGGGGGGGGGGGGAGTGCAGCAGGTCACAAAGTCACCCCAACTGCTGCTTTGTGAGATCTGGTGATTGCCATGGTTTTATATCTCCCAGGGATCCCTGCAAGTCTCCTTGCCCAGCAACCAGAAGGGGGCTGGCCTCAATTCTGTAAACGTGTGTGGGTATTTCAGCTGAGTTAGCAAGTCCAGAGCAGCCTTTCTTTAATAAAAGGATTGCAGAACCTTGGGGGGGGGGGGGGTGGGGGGGGGTGGGACGGGGGGATATGGGGGACACTGGGAGGGGGACACTGTACAAAGTCCTGCCCTACACCATATCCCTCAGTACCGCATCCAAACGTCCCTTAAACACATTGAAATCTAGTTATCATGTGCTGTTTTGCCACAATAATAACACTGAAGTGAAAGTTGCAGTTCACTTTGAACATCTAGTGCTGTGCTTTAGTAGATTTCAACTCATTTCCAGGTATGCATAGGAGCTGTGGTTTTTTGAGTCTTCTGTTTACTTGAGAAGGTGTCTTATGGCCAAAGAGTGACTTACAGACCAAGGAACACTTGGCAAAAAGTGCTGGATTTAGAACAGGACCCCTACGTTCTCTTTCTACCTCTCCTGTAGACTTCTGGTGTCAGTCCAAGGAAGTTTCTTTTCTCATCTGCCTGCATTTGTCCAGCTTGAGTACTTGTACTGGAAGCTCTTTGGGGTACAGGGTTCTCTCAGTGGACACCCATGTAGCATCTAGCACAGTGTGGAGTCTTTGTTCAATATGCAATTACCAAAATAAAAAAAAAAAAAAAAATCAATAATTTGAGAGGTTTGAAGTTCAATCTACATCTGAAACCTAGTGTGCAATACTGTGTCAGTATTGTCCATCTGTGAGTTAGATCAGACAGCACAGGTGTGAGTTGTGTGCATTGTACTAACAAGCCCCTGTTAGAGGGGGCTGGCTAACAAATACACAGTCATCCAAAAATAATATACATTTTTCCATGTTATTGGCCAAATGTGCATTGGGTTCTAAGCATGCAGAGGGGCACCTAATGGGATTTTCAAACATTCCCATATAGGCTGAATACTTAATTGCCATTAATTCCTGGTGGAGTTGAGTGCGCATCACAGTTAATTGACTTCGTAAATACCTTCATAGGTTCTGGTGTATTTTTCAGTGTATACATGCTTTTTTGAAACGTCTGACAGGTCTTCTGCAAATATCCCATGAACTGGATGGGAAGGCTCTCCTGGACCTCAGCAGGCTTTGGCTGGACACATGTGTCCCAGTGAACGAGAAAAGGCATGACAGCCAGCAGTGCCCAAACGCTGAGCGCAGTCCCCCACTGCAGAAAGCTCCATGGCCTCATTGATGCAAAAGAGTTAATCATCTCAGCCACCAATCGGTTTCTCTTCTGTTTTAATAATTTAAATCTGACCCGCTGAGAGCTCTGAAGGCACAGATCAGGCTTTTGAACCCAATATCATATACCTTGGGAAAAGAACAAGTGAGAGGAAAAACGCTGCTCTTTTTCCTGAAGGCATTTTGGATTTCTTTGATGGTGTTGTATATGAAAATGCAAAAAGGAAAAATCTCTGTTATTTTTCACTTGCTCTATTTAATTTAGGTGAGTAGGCTTTTTTTTTTCCTTCAGATGTTTTTTGTAGGCAATGTTTCCATTTTGGGGGAGTAAGTATGTTCAAATAGTACCATTTATATATTCAGCTCCATCACCAAA
Organism: Calidris pugnax; assembly: GCF_001431845.1. Classification (NCBI taxonomy): domain Eukaryota; kingdom Metazoa; phylum Chordata; class Aves; order Charadriiformes; family Scolopacidae; genus Calidris; species Calidris pugnax. Next base: position 3,530,457 of record NW_015090864.1, read on the forward strand.
TCAGCTTAGGTCACTGAACCAGAACAACATGACATTTTTCCAATAGATTGCAAATTCATGTCTCTTTCCCAAAAGGGAATTTCACAGGAACTGAAGCTATTTGCAAAACTAGGCTAAATGAGGCAGTAATTTTGAATGAAGGAAAACAGGTTGTTCAAAATGCTGTTGCTGATGACTAAGAGCGGCATTTCAAATTCTAAGAAGTGATATTTTTTGTTTTAATTTCTTTTTTTAAACAAAAGACTTTAGAAATAACTCCTACGTCAAATCACAGGAAGTTTTTCCCTGCTGCTTCCTTCTTTTTTTCCCCCAATTTCTCCAGCATTTGTGGGTCAGCAGAGGAAGCTAGGACCACACTACCTGTTCCCACCCAGTTGGTGGCTTTCTTTATGCGAGACCAGCAGCCCATGAAGCACGTCTCTATCTATCACTTCAGTGACCATGGTTCTTATGTTTCCCTTCCAACTTGCTCAGCCAGTATCACAGACTTATTTCAGGCTTCAAAAACTGCTACTTGCTCAGCCAGTGTGTCACAGACTTATTTCAGGCTTCAAAAACTGCACCAACTTTGGCCATATTGGCATGAAGATGCTTTCCTGGCTTTTACAGCTTCATACTAAGGATGACATTTCTTATTAGACCCATTCATCCCACTGGAAAAGGTAAATGAGCTTTGGGCACATGAGTCCCTCTGCTTCACATGTAATAAAGCACGCTTTCCCTTCAAAACATTCAAGGTATTTTCTCCTGGGTTTTGCAGTCAGGAGTCATCTGAAGAACCAATAGCACCCTCCCCCATCAGAAAATGAGGAGCTTGTTAAGAGCACATCCTCCCCAAGCCACACTGCACTGGGAAGGGAAGGGAATGCCCAGAGAACTGGAAGGACTGGCTAAATGGATGGTGGCCATTTAGCAGCTGCCCACTCCTGCTCTAAAACCCTCTTCTTTCCAAAATAGCCTCCTCCATCAGAAATTGAGGAGCTTGTTAAGAGCACATCCTCCCCAAGCTGCACTACACTGGGAAGGGAAGGGAATGCCCAGAGAACTGGAAGGACTGGCTAAATGGATGGTGGCCATTTAGCAGCTGCCCACTCCTGCTCTAAAACCCTCTTCTTTCCAAAAGCATCACTTACAGGTCTCACAACCCTAATTCACTTCGGTCTTTTACCCTGCAAGTTATCTCCATGTGTTTTGGTGGCTGAATTTGGCCTCAGTTTGACCTGAGGTCACTGGTGAGTCCTTGGGAGAAACTGAGGTGCATTTGCTCCCCTGTGTGTGGTGATAATACTGCCTTGAGTTCTGCCAGGAGCCTCCAAATTCCAGCCAATTCAGTATCAACTCACTTTATCCTCAATTTCTATTTTCCCAGAAACTTTATGCTTATTTGTTGATCCCTGTGTGGCATTGTACTCTTCATTTCCCACATGCCTAGCACCAGAACAGAGACAGCTAAGACTTCCTTTGCCAAGGCTATACCAGCTCTGAGATGTCTTCTGCAGCTGGTCAGATGAAGGTGCCCATCACAAGGGGAAGTGCAAAGAATATGAGTCCAACTGGATAGGATCCTGCCAGGAGGACATTCTTCAGGGATGTGAAGAAACCGAGTGCCAGAGAGAGGGATATGGGAAGAAAGAGTGACTGAACTTGCAGAGATTTCCAAGGAGTGGTCAGTTCACAGGCTGGAGCAACAGGGACCAACCTACTGGGTAAGATGATTTAGTGAACAACCTGCCCAGAGGAGGGGAGAGATGGCTGATCTTAGGAAAGTCTTGTTGAGTATCCAGGACAAGGGCTGGATGTAGAAACAGTACAGATGGCCTGCTACCATCGGTACATGCTGCAAGACTAAATGGTTTGAAGGCATAGGAATCTGCATAGAAATAGTCATGGGGTTGGAGTAGGAAAGTGCTGTTCTTGCACCAGTCCCGAGCTCCATCCTGTGCATGCAAAGCTCACTGCCTGGGAGAAGTAGCACACAGCAAAGACATAAGCATCCCAAGGCTGCTTGAAGGTTTTGTTTCAGCTTTCCTGATTTTACTACAGCAACTCATTTTGCGTGTTTTACACGCTCGCTGATAAAAATCTGTGACTAGCAATATGTCTCCCCGTTTGTGCTGCTCTCCAGGCTAACCTTCACCTTCCTCACAACAGCTGGCTTGCTCATCCTCATTCTTTTCCCCCATTTGGTGCACACAGCCTTTCAAAGCATTTTTGCTTTGGTCAGCATCGACAAGTATTGGGAAGTGCTTGCGAAGCAATAAAAAGAGAAAGTTGCAGAAAAATATTGTATCAAAGTTGCCAACATCATAAATCTTCTAGGATGCGTGTTGTTACCTCTTCTGCTGAACTCACAGAGATGTAAAATGAATCAGATCCAATCTGCCACCCCCTCCAACTCTCTGTGTGCCTCAGGATTGAAAGGAAAACCTCAAGCTTCTGCAGACCTAAAACACATCATGTGACTCCCTCAATAAATCAGCCCTTCCCACACGTTCTGAAATGCTATTAGCTTCCAGCCACAAGACATCTATGATTCATACGGGACAGGCTCCTTGCAAAATTATTACAAGCAGTCCCATCTGCAGCATAAAACCGAAAGACTGTGCAGTCAAAGCCCATTAAAAAACAAATACATCAGACCTCCTGGTCCCTGTTTGAGCAAGGAAGAACCACATGCTCTTCCCTATCAGTTACTCATCAGCATCAGAACCACGTGCTCTTCCCTATCAGTTACTCATCAGCATCATTTTGAGTGGTGTTATTTATTAGTTGTTCCTATCTGAATCAACAACCCAAACTATCAAACTGTCTCAGCTCAGTTATTTTACTGTTTACAGACATTTATTTTTTTTTGCATGACAGTGTCTGTATACCCCCTCGAGTATGCTCTATATATCCCATCTGTGCCCTTATTGAAATGAGAATATTTGGCTTGCCAGGGCCACATCAACATTTGTTTTCAGAATCACGTGAAAGACTCACCTTAAACTCTGCAGAGATCATGCCAAATGTGCGTGGTTGTTGTCATCCAGAGGGCATTTGCTGGATGGAATTCAAAATGGGCTTTCAAAAGGGTGCCGGTTTCCCAAGTATCTTTTTGTTGCTGTATGGATTCAAATGGTCTTTCAAAAGGGTGCTGGTTTCCCAAGTATCTTTTTGTTGCTGTATGACAACACAGCAGGCTCCCTGGCTCAACTGTGTCCTAACCTAAGGAGAGATCTCAAATCCACTCCAGGATCAGCATACCAAGCACTGGTTCCTGCCCTTCTCCAAGGGCAGGGCAGGTCAAGCTCACACTTATACAGCAGGATCTGCCTCACTGAGGACACCTAAATTGAGGTGTCAGTACACAGGTGTGTCTGAGGGGCAGGTGTCTCCATTCTCATGGTAGGCAGTGGAGGTCTCATCCCTGCTGTGAGCACAGCCCAGAGAGTTGTTTATCCAGTCCACACATAGGTGTTTGCCTTTGGGTGACCCCAGCAGCTCCCACAGGCTGTATGGACAATGACAATACTCCCTGAGGGGAGCTTGGAGGCTGGTTCAGATGCCTATGGGTTATAACGAGGTATCTCCTGAGCTAAACCTCAGAACTGGGTTGACTGACTTATCTAAACGTCCCTGCTAAGTTCCACCTGAGATGGCCCAGGGTGTCTGAGACATCCTCATGGGGCATCAGGGTGAGAAACCAAGGCAGGGAGGGCTCCAGAGTTGCTAAACACCAGCAGGTGCATCACTGGTGTGTGGCTCTCCTGTATCACAAGTACCACATCACATTATCATTGTATGCCAAGCCAAGAAAACTACTTTGTATTTACTTAACCTCTCCTGTACCTCCCGCTCTTCATTTGCTGTTGAAGTGCTCTGATTATCCTGCATTAGTCACCCGCTTTTCTTCTCTCTGTCATTTCCTAAATGAAGACTTTTATTTATTTTGTTCTTTTATCACAGCATTGGACAGCACTAGGAAAAAAAAGAGAGAGAAAGCCCACGAGGTTGTGTCTCTTTCTGCAGCAGAGGCTGGCACACATGCAGACTGAGACGGATGTGGGCTCTTAGGAGGCAAACGGGCTTGAGCTTCATCTCACAGGCTGGTGGTGTAAGGAGAGGAGACAGCAGCAAAGGGCAATGATTGCGAGGTAATCAAGGGATGGGCAAAGAGGAGCTCACTGTTATGTCTTCTGTAGTACAAACAGGTGTCACACGCTGGGATCTCAGCCCTAAGGCATGATTGCAAGGAGAACAGAAAATGGCACCATCTGGGGTCCACCTTCATCAAATTACTTCTCAGGAACGGAAGATAATATGGTTATTTCTTTAGAGAAAGCCAGAGGTGGTGAGGACTTGAGTGTGGGGTTGGTTGGGTTTTTTTGCTCTTTGATTTCTGTGCCCCTTGCTTTTCTAATATGATTATGCTGAGAGGGGGGGAAAAAGGGGGAAAAAAAATATATGAAAGCTATAAAATGGTTATAACTTATACATAATGCCAAGGAAAACATTCCACAGTTACAGTGCAGTTTTCCATTGTGAAACTGCTGGCTTTGGCTGGAGAACTGAAGTAAGAAAACACCATCAAAAGTAACTGAGCCTGTTCTGACTCAGCTTTTGGGCTAAGAAGTGCCATAAACTCTGGAGCAGACACATGCCTGGTAGGCAAGTTAGAAAGGAGTGTCTTCTGTGAAGATGGAGATGAGAGAAGCCAATGGCATCATCTCCAGTAATCCCAGGGCATGTCACCCCTCTGGGTTCAAGCAGCAGGTGGGTCCCACCTTCCCAGCCTCTTTTGGGGACATCAGCAAGGACATCATGGACATTTCTTCTTGGGTGAGCCCTTGTACTCAATCCCACCATTCTTACATGGGGAAAGGAGTTTGACACGTATCACTGTGCAATTCATAGTCCCAGATATATCACCCAGGATGTTCCCATTTCCCCTACATCTACATATTCCTTGGGGTTCCCATTCATACAATCATAGAATTGTCTAGGTTGGAAAGGACTTTTAAGATCATCTAGTCCAACCATCAACCAAACTCTGATAAAAGTCATCACTAAACCATGTCATTAAGCGCTATGTCTACCTGTCTTTTAAATACCTTCAGGGATGGTGCCTCAACCATTTCCCCCGGGCAGCCCATTCCAAGGCTTAATAACGCTTTCAGTGTAAAAATTTTTCCTAATATCCAACCTGAACCTGCCCCGGCCAAACTTGAGGCCATTTCCTTTTGTTCTACACATTGTGTTTTCCCTGCACTTCACCTGTTACCAGCCTAAAATCCACTCTCCAGTGCGCAGGACAGTCTCTGCCCTGCTGCCCTTATCCCTCAGGAGCCAGCAAAGACGATTTTATCAGTAGCATCATTACTGTCCCTCATTCACAGCTGAGAGTGAAGAACAACGTGAACAGCAGGACATTGCCACTGGGAAACAACAATCTTCCCCTTGGACCTCTTGTCCTGTTCATTACCTCCTAGTCTCTTAATTAAAATTCCAGACCATGCTGCAAGCACTTTCAATATAGTAATATAACACTTTATTTACTTGCATAGAGGCTGCACACAGGTAATACCTTTTACATACCAGATCCCCTGGGTTACCAGTGCACACTTACAATTTTCCCAAGTGTTAGAGAGAACAGATTTTGCAGATTTGCTGCCTCTCCACCTCACTGAGTTTTTGGATCCTGCTATGATCATTCTTGTGCTCAGGTAGTATATTTGAAACCTTAGCCCCATTAGTGAAAAAATAACGTTGCTTATGTCTCAGCTAAGTTGGAGAAACCTCTGGCCTAGCAAGCTTTTTGCCTAAATAAGCAGGGGACTCACCTGAATACAAATTCTTACAGCCTGGCTGATGTGTTGGACCCAGGCAGCCCTGACTCTGCTCCACACAGCCCATGGAGCCCTGGCTGCAGAAATAAGTGACTAACAGGCTCTGCTTGTGTAGAAAGCTTAAAAGTCAGATCTCATCAGCAGATAGCGAGCTGCCCTTTGTCCATCCCTTCATTACCTGGCAATTATTCTGCTTTGCCACTGCCTCTTCTCCTTACCCTGCCAGCCTGTGAGCTGATGCTCGAGCCAGCTTGTCTCATTACAGCAAGGAGCCCACAGCTGTCTCAAGACACTGGCCATCACAATCTCCACTGGTTTTCAGTGATTTTCTTCGCTTCTTTCATGTACAAGAAGGTAAACAAAGCAGGATTTCACTGTATGATTTATCTACAGTCTTCTCTTACGTGTTTTTTAGCTAATTCAAATGCAGCCTGCATCAAGAGTCATTACAGGCTTGTGTTATTCCAGCACAAATACACTGTAAGTAAAGAAAAATTAGCTGGTCAAATTAGTGTTCATCTGAAAACTGAAAGGGAATTATTCAAGGTTTGATATAAATTAGTAAAAGCACAGACAGAGGCAGTTCAGAGTCAGACACAGGAAAGTTGAAAAAAACCCTCTTCTGTCTTTTTTACACATGCATATTTTTCCCTCCCTGGTGCTGCCAGATATCTGTAGCTCTGTGGAGAAATCAGTGAGTTTCACTGACTCTTGGCCATACGATCTTGCTGGAAACTACTATCTAACTTCATAATACTGCAGGAAGGATCCTCCAGCGAGTGCCCAGCAATCAGATGGAAACGATCCAGGATCCTCATGAATCAGTAATACAGCTTTTTCCAGACTTTTTTTTTTTTTTCTCCCTTCTCTCCTGATCAGGAATATATTGTTATATAGCTGTGTATAACTGATCCATTGCCAGGTTTTGCAGGTAGTGACAGATGGCAGCAAGCACGTTTTTCGACCTCTTTAGTTGTTTTTTGTCTATTAATTCCTCCAGTAACTCTCTGAGAGCTTAAACGTGTCTTTGTCTGCTTTGGTGGAGAAAGGGATTGATAGAGACTCCATTCCTCAGCTCAGTGGAGAAGAATGGGTGCTCTGAAGCCCCGAGTGACCTGTCCTCTTACAGACTCCATTGACTGTACCATTTCCTCTGATAAAAGGACTCTCAGTGACAAGTGAGATGAATTCACCCTTTATGCCTCAGCACAGAAATGACCCATATTCTGAACCTGCTTAAGTCCCCTGGGATTATTTCATTGATGTATCACTTCTCTTTTATATTAGTATAATGTAATGATCAATCACAGCTATTGTTTTTTATGGAGCTCCTTTTGATCCAGAGTGGCATAAGTGGGAGGAGAAAACCACTGATGATATCATTATCCTTCTAGAGGAAAACATCTCCTGAATCAGACTGTCACTACAAATTTATTTTGCAAAGTAGAACACTGAATTTTTATGTTACCAACTGTATTGCTGAAATTTTATACAAAGTAAACAGAAAAAAAAAATTAAAAAAAATATCTATCCTCAAAGGAAAGAGTAGGAGTAAAACAACATCTTACTAAAAAAATATATAAATAAATCTCAGATACTCAAACACCTCACTATTTACTGTCTCTTTTTCATATCATTTCCACCAAAGCTGACAGCAGGACTGCTGTCTTTCCTGTACATACACATTTCTCTCTGTCTCTTCTTCACAATATGTGGGTGTTTCCTGCCATAAGAGATACCCCAGACCATCAGAGACGTGTAACAGCTACAGCTGACCCATTTGCTAGCAACAGGGCTCTTTTTATGACCAAATGTGGCTGGAATGGTTTAACTGGAAAACCTGCTTCTGTCAAGTCAGTGATTTCTACCGCCCTGGTCACTTGTTACCTTTGAGAATGAAATACTGCAGCCACAGCATCCAGCTCATGGCGCTTGGGTAGAAAAGTCTCTTTTAGTTAATTGTCCTCTGCTCCTTCTGTGGTCAACAGGGAGCTAGTTAACACCATCAAAAGTCCAGATCATGACCTATCTCATCTTAAAGGAAGCACCAAACAAGATTTTTAAGCCTCTATAAATGTCTGTTTCTCTCTGTTGGCAATAAAGGGAGCTGAGGGGGACTGGTCCAGCTTTAGCCATCTAGCTGAGGCTGTCAGATAAACCACGTCTGGTCTGTCTTTTTGATGTGGCTGTGAACAGCCCGCGTGGGACCTGCTCCACACACAGCTGAGGGTCCAAGACATTATTGAGAGCAAATCTGTCAAAACAGCTGCAACCACCACCACAACGCCTCCTAATCTAAAACTGCATCGCTCTAACACATGCCAGAAAACTGTAAGTACCAGCAATTGGCTTGTATTGAAATTCTTTCCTGACTTCAGGCTACGATAAAGGGGGGAAAATAGTCTTCAAGGCTTCTTTTTGTCACTTCAAGGCCTTGTTAAATATTTTCAGTTCAACAGGGCTTCAGTGCAGCCAGGAAACCGGTCCCGAAAACCCATTTTCCCTGGAGCATCAACGTAATGTGGTCTGAAGGAAGAGAGCAAGAGTTCTCAGCAAAAATCCCAGCCTCTTTCAGTGTGACACTATGTGCAATTTAAAATCCATTATCCACCAATATATAAGTTCTGCTGCTTCTACCACTTTTTTTCAACAAAAAGTTTATATCAAAGGCTGGCAGCTGTCATAATGCTTTGATCTATGTTCAAATTGCCATTCTGAATTTAATATGAAATTGTTAGCTGAGTCAAACTGAGAGACATTTCCCCAACTCCAGCTTTTAACAACCTTTCTGTCTGCTAGCCATCTAGGGAGGGAAGAACAAGGGAATGGTCATGCTGAAGTCTATTTTGGATCTATGTTCTTCCAGTCTGCGGTAGACACTGGCCTTATCTTTGTGTTTCAGACAGAAAAGTAAACCCACAATATAAACACACATACCCCCATCCTCTGAGACTGTTTCCTGACTCACTTTTTAAAAATAAAAGATAAACAGCTTTGACAATATAATCCTATCCAATGCAACTGAAGGTTTCTGTCAGCTCAGAGAAACTGAGCTGTTTCTCTGGGAGCTGGTGAAGCCAGAGTCAACATGTGTGAAATAAGATACTTTTCCATCAAAAGGCAAATCTACAGCGAGATATAGAGAGCAGTGGTAACATTGCACCTTCTGACACTAGCAGCAGTGGAACATCTGATGTTTGCATTTTCTATGATATTTTCTGTGTGGAGGAGGAATAAGAAGCTCAGGATTAGCTTTGTGGAAGTATTCCCTAAATGTTACTCAATGCACTCCCCTACACAACAGTCCTGAGATCAAACAGCCCTAGGATTTGCAGGGCAAGCCCTTGGCAATCCCAGCAGAAACATTCTGGTTTCCACAGGTGTCTCTAACTGGAGATGATTGACAAAATCAGCAAACTCATTGCCCACTCACAGTGGTCCATCACTGCCCAAGCTCTAATGCATTTTTGGAATAAATTAACTTTTGAGTAACTTGCAACTGGCTCCAACACAGCATGGAAAAATCTGCTTATTCTAACACCTTGTTCTGATGTATAAAAATACATTGTTACTTGGTATCTTTCTGTATGAATGGGAAAAGTATAGGTAACAGTATAGGAAACCATGCAAGGAAATTATGGAAAGATTGTGCTGTCATTTAGTCCTTTGAACAGCCACGGCTGGGACACCAGGTAGCCTGACTGTGAGGCCACAGCAACAACATGGATGTTTCCATCTCTTTATCACGGAGTGTACTGATAAGATGAGGGATAACAGTTTTAAACTGAAAGAGGGGAAATTTAGATCAGAAATAATGAAGAAATTCTTCACTGTGAGGATGGTGAGACACTGGAACAGGCTTCCCAGAGAAGCTGTGGCTGCCCCATCCCTGGAAGTGTTCAAGACCAGGCTGGATGGGACTTCGAGCAACCTGGTCTGCTGGAAGGTGTCCCTGCCCAGGGCAGGGGGGCTGAAACTAGATGATGTTTAAGGTCCTTTCCAGCCCAAACCATTCTATGGTTCCTGGAAACTGCAAGGGAAGGATGAGTCAAGATTCCCCTTGCAGGAATATTCACACATATTTACACTCAGCTTCCTCACAGACGTCCAGGAGCCAATCCCAAGAAAAGCAGATAGAAATCAGGGAAGTGAGGAAGTCACTTATTAAAGTAAAAGATTGAGGTTTTTTAAATGCTTCGTTACTAAGAGACAACAAAAGTTTTACAAGGAAAGGCTTACTGGCTCCTTTCTGGTTTGTACAGCCTACAAATTGACACATCATCCATTTAGCTGTCTGGAGCAAGTACTAAAACATCAGAATGGAACATAAATTAGTCTGGTGAGTGTCTAAAAGGAATCAAGGTTAAAGGACAAAAATGAATGCATTAAACTGCTAAGCACTAAGTGAAATCTGCAAAATGCTAAACACAAATTACAGATATGTACAGAAACCAGCCATTCCTCTGCACTCCTCTGTCCCACCAGAAATGCCTCCGTGACAGTAGAACATTGTCTATAAACATCACTTTCCCAGGCTTCACTTGTTACACTCTTGACTCCTTACCGTTCAGAAGCTGTTTATTGCCCCTGTGAAACCCCCAGAGCAAAGCAGGACAATCATGGATTCCAGGGTCAGCCTGGTTTCATCCCAAAATGCTACAGCTTTGTCTCCTGCTAATGGTGTGCTTATATCTTCTGGGAAACAGTACCTTGCTATATGAAGATAGGAAATGAAAAGCTGAGAGAAGACCCATCCTACCTAGGGTAGGTTCAGCTTTCAGAAGGCTGACTCATTCTCCCTATCACTGAGCTTGAAATCCTTGCAGGATTTAACATCTTGCATGATCTGTGCTCAAGGGGCCACCAACTGCATGGGACTGGTGGGGACTGGAGTCTTCTGTTCTATCTGTTTCCTTACAGACATGGAAAACAAAGTTCTGCAATGAAGTTCAAGTGAGCATTGGCCTTCCTGTTCCTCGCTCGTTCCACGTCTCCCCATACAGCCTGCCCAAAAAGACAGCAGGGAGGCCTCTTTATACATAATCCTGGGTGGTATCTCCTCAAAACACATTGAAAAGCTCTTGAAGGGACTTAAGGCTTCAGATCACTGAGAAAGCACCAAAGATAAAATTCCACAGCTCCCAGGAGACCCCTCCTATCTGGACACCAAATAAATTCATGAAACATCTGTCGCCTACCTGAGGGAGCATCATTACCCGTGCACCAGTGTTGGAAAACCAGTTGTGCAGTTTAAAAACTGCTACTGCTGGTTACGGGGAGGGACAGCCTGTCTCTCTCCTAACTCAATGGTCTATCCCTGATCTGCTTGCAGCATGTTTGCAATGTCTCTGCTGACTGCCCCTGGCCCAGGACCCCTGAACCCTGACATCTCCCAATGCATTTGCAAGCCCTCCTCTTAACCTAAGACCCTCTGCAGGTCAAGCTGGCTCCAGCTTTTCCTCTTTCTAGTGAACTGTTTCCTTCTTCACATCCCCTAAGGCCTCCTGAGGAGTTCTCCAAGGAGTTTGCAATGTCAAAACACACTCATAAATCAGTTATCTGCAGCTTTCCCAAGAACGAGCACACAGGCGCCGCCGTGTCCCTCTGAGTAATTTCCCACCATTCTGCTTGAGAGACACGAAGCTGCTCAGTGGATTCTCAGACCCCAAAAATTCCTTCAGCTCTTTCTCATTGCTTTACGGAGCGCACAAGTAGGTGTTTGCAAACAAGCCCAGCCAAACACTAAGCCTCATGCTCCCCCCATCCTGACTCAAAGCAGGCATCAACGGGGAATTTGACAAGCTGTGCAATGCATTATCTTATCCCCGCAGGAGCTCTCACCCACGTCCTGTCCAATCAGAAGCCAGTTTCCCCACGAAAAATGTCAACCCATCCCAGAAAAGGATGCTCAAAAATATCTCACTGCTTTAGAGAACCTTAGGCTGTTCATAACTCTTTTCAGCAAGTTTTTTTAGATTGTTAGCATATTGACGGTTCAGTTTGCCCCATAAAACTAAGCCATCAGTAGTCAGCAGCAACGAAGCGATGTTTCTAAACTTGTTTTCCCAGTCTCCAGGTCCTGATGGTGGTTGGTAGTGAAGTGATACCTCACACCTACACAGCTGAACCCAGTTAATAATCTCCTGCTGGGCTATTGCTGTCTCGCTTATTGCACTGTTCCGGCAGCAGTACTACTGAGTAACTCCACGCCAAAATAAATCCCACTGAGAATTATATCTGTCCTTCCCTGGACTTTCAGCAGAAAGTGCCTTGAACAAAAAAAGTAGCATCAGGAGAGGAAGGGAGGCTGATAAGAAGTCCATCTCTGACCTTGTGATTGCAATGAGTCTTCTGTAATATGCGAGGAAGCCAATCGACACTGGGGAAGACAAGGAGGAAAGAGAGACCATATGTCTCACCTCCATGGCTGCCAGCACATTTCTGACTCGTTAGCAAACCTGGGTCTTATCCAAGATGCTCTCTGTTGTCACATTTCTAAGCAAGACCTAGAGGGCACATCCTTGCACTTGGTTGCATGCAAGAACCATGCTGACTCCACAGACAGCAATAAAATGTTCTCAAGAAGTGCAACTAAAAGAGATATGTGGTTTGGAGTTGCTCTGATAACAGAGTAACCTACTGAAAAACCAAAATCCTGCAGCCTGGAGGTAGTACTCTCAAATATAATTCTCAAAAATCTCAGCAGTGTCTTTGTATTCATCCCTCCATCCTCTAAATATATCTCAAATTTTAGCACAATACCAGCACAATAGGATGCTTAATGCAGAGCATGTCTCCTCCTGTATTTTCATCCTATGAAAACGTGCTCAGGCTTGAGATGGGATGTTAGAAAATGCCTGGTCTGTCACCCAGGTCCCCAGTCTCTTCCAAAAGCCAAATGACCGGGGAAAAGGGGAAAACCCAGTCACCTGTAATCATAAAAGCTGTCCCCAGGATGCCCTGCCTGGTGTCTGAAGGAAACTCATGTCATTCAGCTGCGCAGGAGAGACTCTTAAAGCTTTCAATGAGATAATGCCACCCCAGAATCCTTATGGTGAGGCAGAAGTTGGTGCATCTGCCGTGGTTGCACTGAGGAATGGCTCCATCAGCTGTGATGCCCACACCCCAGTCACCAAGGGCAGCAGTTTTGCTTTCTCTCGTTTGAGCTCCACTGCTCAGTGCCAACATCTGCTCCATTGTCCCTCTGCTGCTCATGCACAGTGTCCATGCTTCTGAGCAGCCTCTTGGCATCCCGTCTGTGTTGCTGCAATTACTGGGGTCTATAAGAAACCTCAAGAATTTTCCCTTACCAGACCACAAATAAATGCCTTTCTGAAGCCATCTCCATCTTACTCATCCTATCAGGTAATGAGCTACGGAGGAGTCCTCCCTCTTCCACTCCCGCCTGCCTCTGCTTTTCTTCCCACTGTATCTATTACATGACACAAACCTGTTCCAGCAACAGGTTCAGAGCTGGTTCTGGGGATCTATACACAAAATCTAAGCAAAACCTATGAGGTCAAGCCAAGCATCTGTGTGCCCCATCTTTTTTTTTTTTTATTAGACTCAGTGCAAACCCAGGAGCCACAGGTGCTCTTTAGCCAGTGAGAATATAAAGGAACAAATCTCCCTGGCCAAAAGAAGCTTTTAAACCACATGCTGAGTTAAGTAAGTGTATAAATCACATTGCCTGGATTGTAAACTGTGGCTTTGCACGCCCTGCTAATACAGGTAATAAGCTTCCCACAAAACCTAGATTGGCCTTAAGATGCTGCAAAGGGGTCTCTGAACTTGGCTGAACCTCTTGTTAGGACAGCGAGTACTTCATAGACAAACATCATCTAATATTAGCACTGGGAACCACAGAAGGACTGTCATGAATAGAGTTCCTAGGCCAGAGAAGATGTACAAACAGTATCTTTTGTCAAACTAAGTGGTGCATCTAGAGAAGGCAGACAAGCTGTTGGCTACACAGCCTGCTTCTTCCTGAAGCAGACGCCTTCAACCTGCTATTCAGCCTTCAAAACCAAAGATGATTTTTAGCAGTCACACAGATTGTAACCAATTGCTAAATCTGGCAGAAAAACAGGGCTTCCTTGTTTTCCCAAGTTCATATGAAATTCAGGATGCTTGCCAGGGAAAGGAGTAGATACGTCTGTGAGTGTGATGTGTTGGAGTGACAGGGAAAAAGCAAAATGTTTCATGTTTATTTTTATCTGGGGTCAGTGTTGACTCAGAAGGAAGTCAATACAAACTTAGGCAAACAAACAAAAAGAAACCCAGGGTTTCTGGTGGCCTGGAATTGCCTGTGTCTGTAGGTGTTGAGGGAAGCTGGCGTGTTCATTGGTCTCATTAGTCATTCAGAGGTTATGAGGCCCCAATGTCCTTAGCCTCTTATCTGCAAAGCAGCATGGGACTGGGAAACTTACAGCTTCCAGCACCTAAGGCTTGAATTTGAGACCTTAGGGAAAGTTCATTGAAACCTAGGTTAAATACTTCAGTCTTAGATTGAAGACATTTTTAGACTGAACTTTGTTTCACTGTCAAGTCTCCCACAAGCTCTTAGCTTGAATGGCTCCCTTAAGGGATATTCCATCAGCTTTGAAGCCACCAAAGGAGAAAAGATAAAGCTCCCTATGGGGCTTTACAAGCAATGTCCATGCAGTTCTGCACAAGTCTGAACTGCTAAGACATACCCAGATCAATGATGGAAAAAAACATATATCCCACAGATGGACAGCTTGACCCAGCCTACGTGTTTGTAGAGCCCTGAGAAGACCTTGGTTCATTACATTGAGATCCATGCAAAGGGACACAATCCTTTGCTCCAAGACATCTGCATATCTCAGCTCCGAACCCAGAAAGACAGAGCCATGAAGGAGGGTAAGTCAGCGTGGGAAGCAATGAGTCTGTATTGCTCCTGGGACTTGAGCTCCCTCAAGAGACCTTGCTGGTCTCTCCCTTTTCTCCTCTGGAGACACAAAGTTTTCAGGGTTGTTCTGCCACCTTCCAGACTTCAACAGATTTCTCCTCCCAGGAGACCCCAGGAAAAAAGAAATCCACGTTCACCTGCCTGTACAAGGCCTGGAGAGATCTCCTTAGCAGACAAGCAAAAATCCAAGGGTAAAATTTAATCCCTAATGTAATTCTTCAATTAATCACTTCATCTGCAATTAGGCTAAAGCAGGCTTATCAGCTATCTGGGTCAGACCTCCCAGTACCACTTCCATCTACCAGGCTTCATCTTAATCAGATACAGAGCATGGTAAGTGTTCTATATGGTAATTAGAGATATCTGCATTAAAAATGCAGTTGTACTTCCTCTCACGAGTGTATTGCTTCAAGTGACTCAATTCCAGTGAACCCAGTACAACCTAATGTGTTCATTAGTTGCCATGATGATTTTTCAGAGCTGTGACTGTGCATGAAGCTCTTCTATCTGCCCATTTCCATCCTGTTTATCTCTGGTGTGAAAGCATGGTGAGAACAAGGCACGTGGCCACAGCATCGCAGGGCTAGAGAGGGCTCCAAACAATGACACAGGTTTGTTTGTTTCTGTCACACAGTCACGTGGTGGTGGGATCAGAGCCGTGCTCTGCCAAGCATCACAGGAAAAAATTCTTTACTGTGAGAGTGGTGAACAGGTTGCCCAGAGAAGTTCTGAATGTCCCATCTCTGGAGGTGTTCAAGGCCAGGCTGGATCGAGCTTTGAGCAACCTGGTCTGGTGGGAGGTGTCACTGTCCGTAGCAGGAAGCTGGAACTCGATGATCTTTAAGGTCCCTTTCAACCTGAACCATTCTATGATTCTATCATCACACAGGAAAGCAGAACAAGGAGAGCTCTGAGACAGGGAGATCACAAGGCAGTGTCTGATATGGTGCAATAGGTGGATAAATGGGGTGGGATCAGAGGGGAAAATTTTAAAGGTGCAGCACTTCATTATTTAAAACTTCTCCAAGGCAAAGAAAATCTTGCAGGAGGTCAGCAATGTACTCACTGCCTCTCAGGTCATCACGCCATCATGACTGTGGATCTGGGAATAGTATATTTTAAGAGAGTTTCTGGTAGGTGCCCTGTGGAACTGGTTTCTCCATATGTCCAGAACCCCTTTAGAGAACAGGAGAGAATTTCACCCGATTACACAGGGCAACTTTAAGGCTGTTGTGAAAGGGAGTTTGCCCGGTATCCACCTCTCTGTGTTGAGAGGGCAAGCTCAAAAAGAGAATAGAGCAGGTGAGGGAAATAACTTGCACTGACCCTCCCTTCTCAGGAACATGGAGATCAGGGGATTGGAGCTGCTGGGGAGTAGCCTGGTCCAAACTCTGATACCTCTAATTCAGAGGAGAAGGCAGCAGATCCTGTACACACCTGTAGCATATCTCATCCAAGAGGAAGGGTATGATGAAATGGTCACCACTAGTGGTTGTTTCATGGACCGGTCAGTGTCAATTTGGCTCTCTAGTTCTTGTATACCATATATGCATACATATAGGCTACTGCATCTGTTCAGAATGTACATTATATATTATAGGCTTTTTTTAATATCATACACACTCAGAACTCCTAAATATCAGCACATCCCAAATAAACTCTGATCCAAGCACCCATGGGCACTAACACTGGCACTGGCAGAGGCAGCAGGCACCTTGCTTGGCAACAGCAGTTTCCAGCTCCGTGCCAAGTCATGTACCTTTCTGAGTCATCTTACAGAATATTAACAGCACACATCTTACTCTTTGAGATGCTTTTCCTAGGCTGTCCATGCCGAAAGCAGAGACGAATCTAACAATGTCACTATTTAGGATAAAACTGCCTGGGTTTGATGGGAAGAGAAGACTTGCCAGCTCTGGGATTCCCTTCCCGTTGTCACAATTAAATCTATGTGGAAAGACACTTTTAAGAAAATAACAGACTGGAGTAAATTGCTGAGAGTGTGACAGTAGAGACAGAAATATTTCAATAGAAATATTCCCTGTAAAAATAGCCAACCACATTTGGGTAAATCTCAGTCAGCTCTACCAAACCACACACAGCTCTTGTGAGTCTTTGCTGAGAAGCAGCACAGGCTGGAAAAGTGTCAGAGGAGTGAAGTCTGGGTTTAAAAAAAAACTTCAAGCTCAACCTCCCCAGACTTTGCAGCAAGCATGGGTCAGGTCAGCTTGCCCTTTCTCACACTCCTGGACACCATTTGGAGGTTAGCACAAGGTGGGACACATCCCCAGTAGGTAGTCTAGACACAGCCATCCTCCTTGAGAGAGGAAAAACAAAGAGTTTCAAAGCTGGAGAGCAGCCTCTAGCTCATTTAATTTGCTAGGCCAGCCTCAGGGACACTAACCATGGAGTTTTATTGTCTTATTGTCCAGCTATGTGAGAAGGAGGTAGGTCACTCAAGGGCACAACGTGCTCCACATTTCTCAGCTTAGACTAAATTAGTGTCTTCCCACAAAGTATGGTGTTAAGAAGCTGATGAGAAGGTTTTGGGAGTGGTTATAAGGAAATACTACACCCTCAACCCCTGGTTAGTTAACTAGAAAGTGACATAGCTAATGGGAAAATTTTCTCAGCACTTAAGAGAAGTGGGGTTTATTATTTGATAATCTAACTCCTGTGGACATTGTATTCCACACAGGAACCCTAACCAAGAGTAAAGGTTCACCTTAAGAATATCTCAGTGCCACAGAGGACAGCAGCAGATCAAAAGTGTTCCCTGTGTACTTCCAGTAATGCTGAATCACGAGAAGTAATTCAAACAGCATATTTTCTTGCAAATTCCCTGCTATTGCAGCAGTCAGATAAATGCTCGAGAAAGCAAACCTCTGGCTGGGCACCAACAGAAACAAAACAAAAATATATCTGTCCACACTGTGCATGTGGACAGGCTACATCAAGAAGATGATGTATTTGATAATCTAACTCCTGTGGACATTGTATTCCACACAGGAACCCTAACCAAGAGTAAAGGTTCACCTTAAGAATATCTCAGTGCCACAGAGGACAGCAGCAGATCAAAAGTGTTCCCTGTGTACTTCCAGTAATGCTGAATCACGAGAAGTAATTCAAACAGCATATTTTCTTGCAAATTCCCTGCTATTGCAGCAGTCAGATAAATGCTCGAGAAAGCAAACCTCTGGCTGGGCACCAACAGAAACAAAACAAAAATATATCTGTCCACACTGTGCATGTTAATAATATTCATTTAGAAGAGAGTGTTCATACCTTTTATCAAAGATGTGGAAGATCTTTGTCTCAGGAAAGAGTTAAGTTAGGAGATGAGGCTTTTTTCAATTAAGCCATATCTTTTGAACACAGAGAATTTTAATCATAAAGTAATACCTGCAACGACATATAACAATAGGTGTTTTCTACTACTCAGGGATTTGCACAATAAGGCTTTTTGTTTGGGAAGGAAAATAATGATACTCTGCTATGCCAACCGTTGTTTTTTTTTTTTTAATAATATTCATTTAGACTTCCATTGTGAAAGATTATGAAAAAAAAAATCTCTTTTAAAGTTTAATCATATTAGTTCATTTTAACTATTATGAATAATCTATTCTATCCAAAGATACTAACAACTGAAGAGCATGGCTCCTCTTCCCCCCTTCTCTTCCTGTGCGTTTATACTTTTGTCAAGGTCAAAGCAATTAAACTTTACTCTCCTGACATGACCAGCTGCTTGGAAGCCCAGGAGAGGAGCAAGCTGACAAGGCAGAGTATGATTTCAAAGGCAGGATGCTGGGTTGAGAGCAAAGAAGAAACACTCAAATGCCATTTCTTCAAATGAAGGATGCTGGGGGATGTTCATCAGCATTCAACAGAATGTATGCTGGGAGACATCCATCCCTTGCTCACTGCAGAAGCGTATATGAAAGCTGGTGAATTCTATTTGTATTTCTTATTTTAACGACCACTATTTCGACCAGCACAGCAACGACTGAACTGGAGACCTTCAGCCTAAGGATCTATAAAACTGGAGCATTTATGGTACCTTCTCTGGAAGGTTATGACTGTCTACAGAGTGAGGTAACAGCGGCTCATAACCAATGTTCCCTTAGAGGTGGGTTCACCTCACCTGAGTGCAGTGGACTAAGCATCCATGGCTCACCTTCTGAGCCCATGCAGGTCTATGATTCATCTCCCTAAACATAGGTTTCGGGTGTTATATGAGATGACCTAGAGCGTCCTGCCTGGCTGCTGATCCAGAAGGTCACAGTACTCACAGGGGCAGGTTTCGTCTCTACCAGCCTCATATGAATGTTTCAAAAACCCTTAGTAATCTCCAGCAGCACCAGATTCCTTCATTAAGGTAACTGAATCAAGCCTTTGGACCCCAGGAACTATCGCAGGCACTTGGGCAGCTAACTCATGAATAAACTGCATTTGGCCTTTGACTTGTCTTTATTTCTCCCAAGAGCTGTGACGTGCAGTACAGACAGTTTCAGCCGAGTCAGACACCTCTGGACCCCATCTGTAGTCATCAGAGAGAAACAAACTCCTCTAGGGCATGAATTTTCTAGCCTGATTATGGATGACAGAGATCATCTTCCAAATGTCTAATCCAGGCAATATAAACTCATGAGGCATTGTCTCTAACTACATGAAAATTGTGTTTTCCTTTGCCAGGTATCATGAATGATTTAGGCAAACCCTTCTGAGATTCCCAAGAGAAGGGTTAGTTTAGTGCCTTGTATCTAGGACTGAGTATTTCTTGGCTAAGAAGACCTGTAAGTCACAAGCCAGGGTTTCATCCAGCCCCAGGTGCCTCAAAAAGTAAGCTGAATGCCAGCACCAAGTCAAGGTAATGGAAAAGGGGATTCAATAGGAAGCTTTAGAACACACTCTGAGTCCCCCACCATAAAGTGGAGGTATAAGAGAAAGACAACACATCAGCCAGGGACTGGAGCTCCCCTCCTGGCCTTCAGCATTATGTTGGTGGCTCCTCCTCTTCTCCATTAATTTGCTTCCTTCCCTTTCCAGGTGAGCTGTGTTTCCTCAAAGAAAAGTGATTATCCCTCACTGACGTGCTCCCAGCTGGACCTGGTAAATGTTCTAACATTACAAATAATAAAAACACACTGGAAAGGCACAGAAGTCTAACATATCACCTGCGCACATGGACTCCTCAAAGGATAATACAGAAACCTTCCCCAATTGCACCTTCTGTCTTCATCTCTATCACTTCTTAATATCTCCATTTTTCATCTAAACCTTCCTTTTGCCTAAAACCACAGCTCTCACAACTGGGTTAATTCTACAGCAGTGGATCTCATTCATATGTAAAAATATATCAAATGATGTACCACTGTTTTTAAATAAGCTTACTCTGTTTTCTTCCTAACAATTTTTTCCACCTACTGTCAGGCAGTTATTATTGTAACAGTTGTTTAATGTAAGAATAAGAAGTAATGATAAATGGAAGAAAACCTGTGAAATGGCACCCTGCCAGAACCAGAAATTAGAAGTTCTCCCTTCCTCCCAAACCATTGCAAACCCAATACTTTCTCACATACTGCCAAGCCACTACTCTAAAGGGTTTGGTGGAACACTATTGCTGGTTTCCCCCTGGTGTAGGAGAGCCACTGGCCAGCAAAAAAACAGACTTTTCCAGAGCCAAGCACCAAAAAGAAGTTGTGTCATTAAATTCTGGACAACTGTGGTATGAGTCTGAGCACTGAGTGACTTCTCTAGACTCCCCTTTGAGGTGCCATGGAGATAAGTGGGCATTTGTAGAGCACATGTCCTTGGTTTTTTTTAAGTCTACCATCAGGTGAGACAAATTGCCCCCTAGAAATGTTTGAGGGGAACCACTATAAGGATATTCACTTTTGTGCTCTGTATTTCATTCCCACCCTGGCATCTCATTTAGGAATAGAGGCCACAGACAAGGAAACACCAGTGACAAACACGAGGTGGAGAAGGACCACTCAAGACCTAGAGTGCTGGTCTGGGAGTCACAGCTCACCATGAATCCCAGGCAAAGTGCCTCTGGAACCCTGCCCCTTTCTTCTAAATTCAGTGCCTAAGTCCTGCCAAAATTTCTTCAGTGATCCATCCCTTGAAATGTGAATGATCTTTTAAGACAAAATATAAGAATTTTCTCTGAAAGCAGCTGGTTAATGTTTTGCTGTTCTCCTACGTGAGTGTTATCTTAACTTTCCCTCTTAGCACCTAGTTCTAAAATTATACTCACTACCTCTTTTTTTTTTTTCTGAATCAGAGAAAATTGTTTCCCAAATGAAATAGATCCTTAACAAACCACCACATTAAACAGTTTCTTCTAATATTAATTATAAATTGGGCTGTTTGGTGAGGAAAACAGCACATACGCTTTTAGCTGGAAACTCTTACAACCTGCATACAACAGCAAATATCCCCATAATTCAGATACATTCATTCTTTCCTTATGTTTGTGAGCTGGAACAATTGACCCTCTCTGCAGACATCACTTCCAGGATAGACACAGCCTGGCAACCTGCTGAAGTTGTCAATTGGCTCCTGTTGTGTTCACTGTCTGGAGATCTTGCAGACAAAAACCTGCCAAAGTGAACAGTTTTCTGCCTCATCGTAGTGCCAAGATCCCACAAGGTTTTTGTGAAAGCAAAGGTTTGTGGAAGGATGTGGAAGTTTTCAGGTATTTATATGGAAATTGCACTGTGATTTCCTGATGTTAGTTATAAATGCATCTAGTTAAATTTGCATATTACATTTTTAAATTGGAGCATCACTCTTAGGCTTTCAAAGGGGACAATTCTGAAGCAAGATTTTATCAAGTCCTTACATGAAATCTTGAGACTGAGCCTGTGCAGTCCAATGGATGGCAGGGAAAAATGATAACAAATAATGTGGGTTGGGGAGAGGGGTCAAAAGTCATGTTTTTCTCTGGTTTATGCAACTGCCATGGGTGATGGCAAGGCAGACAGGGTGACTGTAATTTCTAGAATGGCTGGATGTAAAACTTGATAAAAAACTGACTGATTAGAGGCACTTCCCAGCTAATGACCGTCAATTAATGCTAATCTCCAATGACTGGCAAAGAAAATAATGGATTACTGCTGGCTACAGTGTGCTGTCTGCACAGATTAAATGACCTTCCTCTCTGCATTCCTGAATAAAGCAAAGAGTGAAGAGTATCAGAGCAAAATTCAGAGACAAGGCTGCTGAATCTGGAGCATCCTATTTGTGCTTACCACGAGACACTGTGTTACCTGGTCCCACCACTTGCTCACCTTCTGGCAATTAGGACCCAACACTGCAGTCTTCTCAAATCACTGATTACCATGGGGAAAAAACGTCTCAGTGATACCTTCTTCCCTGCTGCATGTAACATAGGCTATGACATTGTCATCTCCTGGGATGGTGGGCTTCAGATTTGTCCCTGGCTAAAGCTACTACTTTTCTTAGTAAGTCTTACATTCCCATCAGATACTCATGGGACAACCAAATACCTTCTAGGGGCATGGCTCTGGCACAGCAGAACAGGTCTCTACTAGACCAAAGAAGAGAGAGTCATCTGTTTCATGGCTCCTCTTCATCCCCTCTGAAAGACAGGCAAAACTACAGGTAAGTAATTCTACCTGCCCCTGGAGCAGGCAACAGCAGGACCCTTCAGAGAAAGGGACCACAGCACCATTACCTACTTGGCATCAGTCATGCAGGGTTGGCCCTGCTGGAATGCCTCAGAAGTGGTTCCAAAGGCTCCCCACAGACCCTAAAAGTGGACACTGGCAGGAGACCCCAGTCTCCAATACCCAGTGCAAGGGCACAGACCAAGTCCTCCAGGAGGTGCCCTCCAGCTCAATTGGAGTTACTATGGGCAAAGCTTTCCATGAATGGGCCTTAGTTTTCATACTGTCTGTGCCGCCCATCCAGCTGTGCCACCTTTTTGGGAGCCAGCTTGGTCCAGGATCAGTTATCAGCTGCCTTATCAGCTTCTGGGAAAAAACCAAATACGCTATTCCCAACTGGGATCAGAGAAAATTTCAGTGTACGTGCTGTCTAGGACTAATTAGGAAATAATTGTTCCTAGCAAAGAATGTCATGAACATCAGCTGTATTCATTATCTTTTTGGAGCGTGGATCATGAATCCACAGTGTTTAACAAACAGCCTTTTTTCATACAAACTGGCTGGTACATGCCATTTGAAATGAGAAGGAGAGCGCTGAATAGGGACCTCTTTCTGAGAGCACCTTCGCTATATAAGGGAGCCCAGATGGAATGAAATAACTCAGAAGAGTTGACACGTCACATACTTGGGAACTTCCTAATTTAATTTTTTTCATACCATGGAAATATTTTTTCCAAGGCCCTTTGCTACTGAGGTCTCCTTGTTGATTACACATCCTCCTGGCAGACAGTAATAAGAATGGGTAGAAGCTTTACGTTTCTCAGTCATCGCCAAAAAAGCAGAGATAACCAGAACAGCTCCTCCAAAAAGATTAGTGCTGCTCAGCCCTCCCTGTGTTTTCAGCCTACTAATTATCAGCATTTTTCTCCCTGTCAGCTTACAAAAACATTCATTACCATTTGACGCGGCTTTTGTGGCACGGTGTTAGTACATGAATGCAGCCCAAGACAATGCCGGGGAAAGTAAGAGTTGGCAAGATTGTGCTCCCCTCCCACACTCCTGCAATTACTGTGGGTCAAATAAAGAAATGGGAGTCAGTTGTTGCAAACATGGTTCAATGTGACTTGCAAATGCAGAAACAAAGACGCATGTGAGGCTCCTGTGAAAAATGTCCAATGTGCAAAGGCTGAACGGCTGGAGGGAGGAAAATTCTGTCGAAAGCAAATATCTCGCAAGTAGCTGTCTCCATCTGAGTTAGCCACCTTCAGACCTTCTGAAGTCAGCAGAGATCTTGTCAATTTGGTCAATGGGTCCTGAGGCACAGTTGAGACGTGTGCTTTGGCATTAGCCAAGACAGGCCAGATGAATCATTAATGTGAAAGCGACTATTTTCTCTTTTGATGACAAAGGAGTCTACAGTAATTAACTCAGCTGCACACTTTGTTAGGATGGACAGTTGCTTCCTATATATTGGCTTTATTTTGCTATTGTCTTGATTTTTCTCACTATCTTGATCACTTCCCTCCTCTATGCAGTGTGACTTAACACCTCTGTTCCTGAAAACCTGTTATTCCATTTCACTCACTACTACACTGCTTGAAATCACATTATTACGGGGAATTTCAAGTTTCTTTGAAAGAAAAAAAAAAAATCATGGAAGCACTTTTGCTTTTTTTTTTTTTTTTAATCATTTTTAACAGTTTTCATTATTTCAGGAAGCAGTTTAACTTAAGCTTTTAAGCTCTGGCTTTTTCAACCAGTATCTCTAAGGAGCAGCTGACATGAGCCTAAGTCTGACTGATTTCACAGGTCCTGTTATCTTTGCTTTGGATAAAAAAATAAAGTTCTCCATCTACTGATAAAAACACACTGAGATATTCCAAATCCTGACAAGTATTTTCTCTCCTGACTGATGTTTTTCTCAAAAAGAGGTCAAAGTCTGCAAGTTACCAAAACAACCAGTTTGTCAGACTCTTGCCACAACCAGTGTCCTCACTTGGGTCTTCTAGTGATTCCCCATGAAAGTGCTCTTTTCTGCACCTCTGCCAGCGAGCAGAGAGGTCTCCTGAGTAAAAATAGCCCTCCGAGGGGACATTTGGATCAGATGGAAGTAATTATATTTTGTATATGCACACCAGATCAACATTTACACTTTTACTCATATCAAAGGACATATTTAGGTGTCTAAATGTAGGTGTTTACTGCCTTTTGCGCAGCCTTGAGGTATTCAGGGTACCCACAGAGGGAAGAGAGATGTGAGACAGAGCCTTTGGAGACTTGTGCTTCCCTGGAGGAAAAGTTGGAACCTGCTGGGGCAGAGCATCTCAAAAGGTATTAGAAGTTTGTGTTTAATCCACAGAGCCAACACCACACTATCTTTCTACATTAGCCTCACAGACATCAATGAGACCCTTTGCAGACCAAGGCTAGGACTTGATCTTACCTCCCTTTGGTGGTCTAGATGTCTAATCTAAGCCAGATGTCCAGGGTCCCTGTATAGTCAATGGAGGGAAAAAGGATGCTCTAGAGGACATCTCAACCCACTTATCTTCAGCACATTATCTTGGAGTGGGCTAAGCTTTTATATCTTTTATTGACAACAGAGGGACTCTAATGACTACTTAAAGTCAAGACTGCCTCAAAAGTCTGAAGTTAGCTTGGCTGATCTGTATCCCAACGTGCTGCTCAGGGTGAGCAAAGTTACCAGGCTCTTCTCTGTAGCAAGATGCAGCAGACCTGGAAGGAAGAGCCAGGGCAGCAAGAAGGAAAAAATCGGGAGGCAGAACCTGGAAACAGTCTACAAGCACATGGCTGGGAATGTGCCACCTCTGTGGATTGTTGTTGGATAAACAGCCCCATTTTTTTCCACTTTGCAGAAGCAAAGTTGGATAAATACCATGTCTCCACTTTGGAAAAGCAGCCTGAAATATGCTCCACTAAACAGACACAACCCAGCATCCCTCACAAACAGAAACTTTAGGACCTCATTACCAAGCAAAGTGTGTGGCACCTGACTGCCAGTCTGTTTGCTTTGTAATTAACTTTCACTACCCAGCCTGTGATACACCAGTGACCGTTTGCTTCATAGGAAGAGCCCTGCCCAGTGCGATTACACCAGCAAATAAAATCACAGGCTGTGAGATGCTGTAGAGGCTGGTGAAGTTGTATTCGTCAGGAGCAACAGCAGAAAAAGGGCTACACTGAATGGCTGACCACACCACAGGGGCAGAAGGAACAGATTCATTATGAAAGAATCATAGAATCATTCAGGTTGGAAGAGACCCTTGGGATCATCGAGTCCAACCATCTACCCTACTCTACAAAGTCCTCCCCTACACCATATCCCCCAACACCACATCTAAACATCCCTTAAACACATCCAGAGATGGTGACTCAACCACCTCCCTGGGCAGCCTATTCCAATGCCCAACCACTCTCTCTGTGAAAAATTCCTTCCTAATGTTCAGTCTAAAGAAGCCTCTTTCAGTGGACAGGCTGAGGTGGCATGAGAAATACTGCGATATAAATTCTGCTTCCTCCTGAAAGAAACACCAGGATTTATTGACTGGGGAGGCTGGAGCTTCTCCATCACTGGAGGTTTTTAAGCAGGTGTTAGACATCCCAGAATAATGTAAGCAATTCATTTCACACCCGAAAGATTTAACAAAAGGTTAATTTGTATAAAGATATCTTCGTGTAAAAACCTGGAGGCAAAAGGAATGTAATGGCACTGCTTCCAGTGCAGGAATATGCCAAGATCACATAAAAGAAAGGGAAGCTCCCAGCCAGGATGAGTCACTATTTAGCCATTCAGAAAGAACTTGTCACTAGCAACAATATAGAACTCTTTTAAAACAATTCTTAGAATGAATTAAAGCACTGTAGGCATAGGAGGACAGGACACTTAGGTGTAGAACCTGGATGTTGTGCCCTCTCCCCTGCACACACCTGAGAAAGTGGATGTAAACTTGGGTTTAATTTCCAGCATTCTATTAGTGCTTGACAACATGGAGGAAAATTGCTTCCTTACTCCGGGCCTTGGTTTCCTCACTGGTGAAAGTGGAGATACTGGCGCTGACCTTCACTTTCCAATCCTCTGCCAGGGAGAGGCAAGAGTGGGGCATCCCCTCAAAGGTTTCAAAGGAGGATTCAAAGCTGGTTGTGGACACAGCGGTTTGTGGTACCACTGCTTGTAAAGCTACCTGATAAAGGCTGAGCAGAGGACAAGAAAGTAGGGATGTTTTCCCAGTCTCCAGTGATCTGCAGTGCCTGGATGCTGGAGGGCTCCTCCATACACAGCAGCTCTGGTTGGTACGATAACAGGATCTTGCCCCCCTGGGCCACCATCCTCTACAAGGAAATTAGACACGGCTACTGAACCAATTGCCCTTGCAAGGGTGGCACAACCACAGGTAGGTTTGGCTCATGCTGTGCTGATTCTGGGGGTTGATCCCTAGGTCAGGAAGGAAAAGAATCATCTGTATTTTTGGGTCTGGAGACTCCTACCCAAGCAGGATCCTCTTCAGCCTCTGGCACCACGCTGGGTGCAGGATGTGGTGTGGGGCTGGCACTTTGCAGAGCAGACACTTGAGCAAACAGAGGCTACCTGAAGCACAGCACAGACACCCACACAAATTACCATGACAGAAGAGCTCTGACCTAAGCAGATTTGGAGGACTAGAAGATCAGAGTCTATCTTCTGCTTAAGTATATACTTCAAGATCAATGGAGAGAGCCTAGTCTCCCACTCCAGTGGAAGCCAATATTAAACTTCTCATTGACTTCAACAGCAGAACAACAAAGCTCTGGCACTTCAAAGGTTTCTTTTATGGTGCTTATCCTGTTAATAAGCACCATCCGTTCCTTTCAACAAGGGAACCTTCCACTGGTTTGCTAACAGCAGTTTGCTCTCCAGGGATGTAGCCCGTGTTTATAAAATCACGGCAGTTTGCCTGCACAGGCAGAGAGGGGGCTGACAGCTTCCCACCACACAGAAGCAGCCCTGGAGAAGCAACAGGGCATCTAGCTTCCAACAAAGGTGTTGAGCTTGTGTTGAAAGTCCTCACGTTTTCAGTTCTGTGGCACAAACTGCTAACTCAGCCCAGTCCTCAGAGCAGGAGATGAGTGCTTGGGTTCACACTAAATGAGGCTTATTATCACACAATTAGCATTTCCATCAGATAGCTGCAGAAGTCCTCCATGGAACCCAGAATAGAGTTGCTGAAGAGCACCCATTCTCACTATTTTTAAAGCTGGAACAACCCTAAGAGTGCAATTGCAATTTTGAGGGATTTAAAACTGTAGACATTTGAAGCATCCAAGAGCCACCTGGACATGGTCCTGGGCAGCCTTCTCTAGGCAGCCCTGCTTGACAGAAGCTTGGACCAGATGTCCTTCAGAGGTCCTTTCCAACCTCAACCATTCTCCGATTCTATGAAATCCCTTTAAATACAGGAATATACTATCTGTTCAACTTCAATCAAAACAGGAGACAGGTCATTACTCAGAGCTTCACTTTAAGACACATTTCTATATTCTCCATTTTACTGGAGAAAAAAATTGATATTGCTGTGGACATCCCCCCCCCCCCCCCCCA
>NW_015090864.1:3558684-3626960 GCF_001431845.1 Calidris pugnax
TGTTTTTGTGGGGACCACCCCCCCCCCCCCCAAATTAACTCTACATATGACCTATAAAACAAATGAAATAAGGAGGTGCAAAAACAAGTCTTGCTTTCAATTCCCATCACAGCCCAGAGCAAAACCAAACTCCAGGGAAACAAGACACAGTCAGGCATCAATCATGTGCTCAGATACAACACTGCCTTTCAGGGCTTCACTTAAACGAGGGGGAAGAAATATCCTTGGTACTTAACACCTCACAGAGAGATGACCACTCACCACTGCAGAATCACACTGCTGGGCTCTGGCCATCCAAAGGAGCAGCTTCAGGGGTGAGGAAACAGTTCCTGTGCATCACCTCTTTAAAGGAAAATGTTTTCTTCACAAGCTACAATTTCTGGTCCTTGTCACTGGTTATACCATCTGCCATTACTGAGAAGAGTGTGGCTCCAACAACTATGTGACTCCCCTGCAAGTAGTTGCAGACAAATGACTCTTCATCCCCACCTCAGCTGGCTAGAGAAGCTCAGATCTCTCAACTGCTCTGCAGGTTTTCCAAGGTCCCTCAGAATTACAGTTCTATCAGGCACTTAATCTGGTGTCAACTGCTGATTTCCTGAGAGGAACTCTGTCATTACCTAGGTCATAGGATCTTTGGATAGGTCATAGGATCTTAGGATCTCAAGATAGCCCAGACTAGAAGAGACTTCAGGAGGTCTACAGCCCACCCTCCTGCTCACAGCAGGCTCAGTTACGAGGGCAAAGCAGGTTGCTCAGGGCTTTATCCAGCTGGGTGTTGAAAATCTGCACAACCTCATTGGGTCTCCTCCTCTTCACTGAAGATCATGAACATGGTGGAGTATATGGGATGGTGGCAACTCTTGGTGCACTCCTCTTATCACTAGCTGCTGGTCAGCCACTGAGGTATTGATCCATATCCTTGCCTTATGATGGCCAAGGGTATTGATCTTGGCTTCACACTGCAGATCAGTACTAAAAAAACCCATTTATTTCTCTTTTTGTTGCTAGATGAGAACAGGTCTCTTGCCCTACTCTGATGCTTGCAAACAAGCTGATTCCAAGAGCTTTGAATTAATTGTGTAGAGAATGAAATCAGGTGTTCAAAAATCAATGCTACTAAGGTTAGTTTCACAACCGCTCTGCTCTTGCAAAGAATTAGTGTTGAATGTCAACATTTTGTTAATTTTGAAAGCCGGTGTTTGCTCGGGATTTTGCTTCAAATAAAGGATTTGGCTTGCTACAAAGAAAATGAGGAAAGCATGAGACATGCGAGAAGGTGTTTCTGATGCTCTGCAGAGCTACAGCTGCCTGACAGCATGTCACAGCCCACACTGACTGAGCGGCTAACGAGGAAACAGGGCTTTCTTCATTCCCAGCCCTGTTTTCTGACCTTTAAAGCATCCTCTCCTTTGAAGTAGCATATAAAATACAAGAACCAGGATGCCACTCATTTTCTCCACCTCTAAAAGAAGTGTAAGAAAAGAAGACAGTAAACCCTTAAATGTCAAAAATCTCTTCTTCCCTGAGTAGGCACCCAATAAATCCCCCTGACTACTGTAAGCTCACGCTGCAAACTCCTGCACTCTGGAAACGTGGGCACTTTACCATGACTCCTTACCTGGGCAAGATGCTAAATATTTATAAACAGCTGTCAAGAGCCTTCATTTCTGGGTCTCTCACACTGGGTAGCCAGCAGTGCTGTGAAGCCTTGGGGACACAGAAGTATAAAAACACCCTGGATGCCTCTTCAGGGTGGTGGACGAATCACTAGGAGCATGAGAGTTATCATTCCTAAACATCCTTGAGCTGGAAGGCTCCCAGACACTTTTCTTGACACATTGGCTTCCATGTCCTGCTGTAACTCCACAAGACCTCATTCCTTCATCTGCAAGTTTGGTTTTGAAGGCTGATTGCCTTGAATCCTAAGGGTTTCCTGGCTGTGTTGGGTAAAAGCACATCCTAAACATGAAAGCAGCTAGGCTTTGAAGGATAAACATGAAGACTTTCATTCCATCAGCCTTTCACATATTCAGAGTTAAATTTGTGAACTATTCTCTAGGACTTTGAGGAAGTCACAAAAGCTGATGAGAGGTTGTGCTTGGATTGCCCTTTTCACCAGCTGGTTGGTCCTCTGAAGATAAAAACACTTTGAACATGTGAGCATTGCTACCCTCTAAAAATGACTTAATTATCCTTATTAAGTCTTCTAGACTTTATATCTATATAGAAATCCTGATTACCCTTTCTCAAGTGAAGGGGAGTGAACAAGTTTGAGGAGGCTGACGGACAGGATCAGAGAGATGAAATCAAACTGCAGCTGAAAGAAGAAGAAATAGCTGTCCCATGCCAAAGGCAGCCTATCCTCTAAGCACAGGCTGAGCATTTCAGTATGGGGTTACTGTTTTCCTTGATCCAGGGGACTGGGTGATGCTCTTCTCTTGGAATGTGTCCTTACCACATGGAGGATGTTATTTAGGGACCGATGTAAGAAGGAAGGAAATATCTTCTACACTAGAAGGCAAAGAAAGATGAGTGCAGCAGGACAGCCTAGGGCACTTAGTTACACATTTATTAGCAGCTCTCCCACAGCTCTCAGGGCTGTATGCAGCAGGGTGCACTGGGCTTCCCCCAAGCCCTGCATCTTGTGACAGGAGGGGGACTAACACCTCCTTGGCCTCCTGGTGGGTAAATTCACACCTGCCTCTTCCCTTTAGTCTCCATTGACAAATTCCAGGGAGCAGTGGGGTGGGCAAGAGCCTGGAGAAGAGGGGAGCTAGCACATCAGGGTTTGGTCCTTTGGGCAGGAGGCTGCCAGCAGGGGTTTACATGGAAATATGTGCACATCTGCATCTGAGACAGGCTTCCTAGGTAGGATGCAGAAATCAAGTCAGGGGGGTTCGGGGTGTGATTCATCTCAGCCTAAGGCAGATGTCTAAATTAGAGCAGATGAATCATACCCTTGACATTCCTCCACTGAATATAAGCTCTTCTCACTACTAGGGAGCCTAGCTCTGCTGCAGGTATGTGAAAGCAAAGGCTTTACCTTCCCAGCAATGCCTACAGCTGGATTTGCCCACGCTGCTCTCCAGACAGGGAAACTGAGGCACTAGCACAGGCCAGGCTCATGCCCAGGCTCTGCTTCTAGAATCTGGACTTGGAAAACATCTACAGTCCTAGGGGTAAATACTTGTTTCAGTCTCAGCGGGACATAAGGAATGAAAGACCTTGGAGAGCAAGCAGCACTCACTACTGAAGGAGCTACAACTTCATTGTACGTGACTATGGGCAGGGAAGACCTAAGGGTGTCGTCTGTGGTGGAAGGAGGAGGCCAGTGCTCACAGCTCTCAGGGCTGTATGCAGCAGGGTGCACTGGGCTTCCCCCAAGCCCTGCATCTTGTGACAGGAGGGGGACTAACACCTCCTTGGCCTCCTGGTGGGTAAATTCACACCTGCCTCTTCCCTTTAGTCTCCATTGACAAATTCCAGGGAGCAGTGGGGTGGGCAAGAGCCTGGAGAAGAGGGGAGCTAGCACATCAGGGTTTGGTCCTTTGGGCAGGAGGCTGCCAGCAGGGGTTTACATGGAATATACATGCACATCTGCATCTGAGACAGGCTTCCTAGGTAGGATGCAGAAATCAAGTCAGGGGGGTTCGGGGTGTGATTCATCTCAGCCTAAGGCAGATGTCTAAATTAGAGCAGATGAATCATACCCTTGACATTCCTCCACTGAATATAAGCTCCTCTCACTGCTAGGGAGCCTAACTCTGCTGCAGGTACGTGAAAGCAAAGGCTTTACCTTCCCAGCAATGCCTACAGCTGGATTTGCCCACGCTGCTCTCCAGACAGGGAAACTGAGGCACTAGCACAGGCCAGGCTCATGCCCAGGCTCTGCTTCTAGAATCTGGACTTGGAAAACATCTACAGTCCTAGGGGTAAATACTTGTTTCAGTCTCAGCGGGACATAAGGAATGAAAGACCTTGGAGAGCAAGCAGCACTCACTACTGAAGGAGCTACAACTTCATTGTACGTGACTATGGGCAGGGAAGACCTAAGGGTGTCGTCTGTGGTGGAAGGAGGAGGCCAGTAGAATAAGAGCATTGGGTAGCAGCTGGTGCACTGGGAAGGCTGCTCTGTTAAGCAGCAGATCCCTGCTGCCTTACACCAACTTCTGAGATGCTTCTCTGCTCTGCTACTGATGTCCTTTTCAACCTTGGGCATAGCATTTAGCCTGACTAGGGTTTTTTTTTTGCGTTATAATGGGGTTGTCTTTTGGGAAGGAAAGTTACAACCAGGGTGAAGGGAGTGGGACTCAGGGGATGAAAGGGTGGCTTCTCTCCTCTGCTACTGATGTCCTTTTCAACCTTGGGCATAGCATTTAGCCTGACTAGGGTTTTTTTTTTGCGTTATAATGGGGTTGTCTTTTGGGAAGGAAAGTTACAACCAGGGTGAAGGGAGTGGGACTCAGGGGATGAAAGGGTGGCTGGTGCAGGGCTGGGTCCCAAGGTCCTTGTAGCATCCCAGTTCCCTGCTCACCACATAGAAGACATGGAGATGTTTGATCCTTACCACAATACTGACAGCACTCGGGGCACAGTGAACAGGGCAAGGGGTTCTGATTTGGGGGTATCACAGCCATAATCCTTCCTTCTTCCTCCTGACAGAAACCCTGCAGTCACCAGCCCTGACTGCAGCTCTCCCCAGGAAAACAAAATGGGGTGGTTCTGATTTGGGGGTATCACAGCCATAATCCTTCCTTCTCTCTCCTGACAGAAACCCTGCAGTCACCGGCCCTGACTGCAGCTCTCCCCAGGAAAACAAAATGAAACAACAACTGAGTCTTCACGAACAAGAAGCCTGTTGCTTGAGGATGGGTCTCTGTGGTCTGGCCAGGTGTAAAATCAGTGCTGGGCCCATTTCTGCTTAAACAAATTTTTCGTTTCAAGCCCTTATCAGCTGGGCACGGAGCGTACGGCAGCGACCACAGACACCACAATTACTTTCATGGCAGCAGGACAGGAAACCGTGGGCTTGAGCTGCACAATGAAGCTGTAGGAGATGTGAGCCGAAAAAAGGAAAGCTTTCCTTCCTAATCAGATGCTCAAAGGCAATTAAGGAAAAGCAGGGGGAGGCTGGAATAGCACGGAAAATTACTTGTCATTTAAACACTATATTCTCCCTTGTCAAGTTTGCCTTACTGTGAGAGTTGTTTCCTAAATTAATAAAAAAAAAAATAATCTATAGTGTAACAAGGCAGCTAGAGGCTCTCTCAGCTGGCACCTATCGTGTTTGCAAATCTCAGGAACAATCACGGACTCACCTGAACAAATAACTGGGCTTCCTTCTCCCTTATCTCTCCTTGTTGCTTGTCCAGCTCTCCTGCATTGTGTGTACCCAGCACAACAAGCCACCTCTCGCCCTCAAGCCTCCTGATGTGATTAACTGCGGCATCTTTAATAAAACCCGAGGCAATATTTTCTTCTAAAGCAGAGTGAAGATTTCATTTCCCCCTCCTTCCTTATTTTGCCAAATTCCATTTTTATTTCATTGTATAATTAATCAGGCACTGGAGCATATGACAGCTCAGCTTAAATTTAGTTCTCACTTCTCCCATGCAGCCTTGTCGGATACAGTTGGCCAGTCAAACACAGAGTTGGATTTGTCTGAAAAACAACACAGAAATCACCAAACTGGATCAGAACTTTACTCCATCAAGGCTAACATCTTGTCTCCAATGGCAACGAGCCTCGGGCATGTCAGAGAGCAAGAGGTGCACCAGGCACTGAAGGAGAATGCAATACCAAAACACAACTTGCCCAGGGGGGAAGATGTTCCTAACCCTGGTGGTCCTCTGCCGTGAGATGGTGGCTGTGCCCAGCACCTGAAGGACACACACCCCAACACTCACAGAGGCACAGACACACATCCCTTCTGCAGCCTGGGTAGCTGCTAAGCTTTGTGTTCACTCTGAGCACCCATAGGGTAGTCCAATTTCCTTGGACCTTGACCAGCCAGATGAAAAAAATGGTGTGTGCAAAGCCTGGAGGCTGCCAAAGGCTTAGACCTTGTGAAAGCATCAGTGGGTATCATGGGACAGATTATGTTCTGCAAAGTGCAGAACTCCAGGCAGCAAAAGATAAAATCTGAGATTGTTTCAGTCCTATACTGACCTCTGTACCAGGGAAAGGCAGCATAGAACTTGCTGGTGTACAGAACAATGAGCTTTAATTATTTTTTACTCCTTCCCCACATAGGGTTTCTTCCCCAGTATTTCAGTGTCTGCACATTTCATTAATTTCATATTCCCACTAGATACCAAACATGTGCAAGCTGGTTATCAGCACCACTGCACTGACTTGCCTCTGCCCCATGATCCCCTCCCCAGCTCCATGTGGGTCTGTTCCTCCAGGCTGTCATTCCTATAGTTGGGTAAGCTGGACCTTTGTATTGCCTCTTGGTCACCTGATATGAAGAAACATCTCACAGAGCAGAAGAGAGCTTGAACATGTCATGCTAGCCCCTGTATTTTCTTGGACTGACTGTCCATGTCAAGACATCAGATCATGATGGGGTGGCTAGAGGACTTGGCAGGTGAAGGGTTTGGGGAGCTGGGGTATGTTTGATAGGAAGGGGGATGAGGAGAGGAGCATAGTGATGAGATCCTTGTCTGGGGAGACACTGGGAAGAAGTTCTCATCTAAATAATAGCAAACAAAGACAAATATATATCTTTGAGAAAGAGAAACAAAGAGAGAGGAAATACACAAAACACATTCACGCATAAATTCATACATACTACCCAAATTCCCAGATGCAAGGAGGCCTTATTAGATCAAAAGTGAAGAATTACCTTTTAAAAAATACAATAAAACAACTCAAAGTGTGAGATTTTTGAAGCAGGAGCAGGCTGGGAAGAGCTTTCACTGGCATCT
The DNA here is from genome assembly GCF_001431845.1 of Calidris pugnax. NCBI lineage: Eukaryota > Metazoa > Chordata > Aves > Charadriiformes > Scolopacidae > Calidris > Calidris pugnax. Next base: position 3,565,617 of record NW_015090864.1, read on the forward strand.
AGTGGTACGTTGGAGAGGCAGAGTCACTGCAGCTGATGGCATATCTTCAGCTCCAAAATGAGTCTCCCAGGGATAGCAGAGACTCAGACTGAGAGGTCACTGCTTCCAAATTGGGCTTAGGAAGAGGCATTTTTGGATATAGTTAGTCTAACCCTGCACTGATGACTTGTCTATGGAGGGCTTTTGGGGATGAGCACGAGGTTCTCTATTCTGACCACATGAGCAAAACCTTGATGTCGTACCAAGGTATATTCAGCCTCTTCTTTTCCTGGACTTTGGGGCTTTGTATGATCCTGAGGGGACGGCACGCAGATCTGCCACAAGGACAGGATGGACTTTGGGGGGACTCACCTGGGAAAATGCAGGTGTCAATGGAGAGAAACAGGAGCTTTGAGGGCACAAGTTGCCTTTAGAATAAGATAAATTGTACTTCAGTGGACAAATGGACACTACCACCATTGAAATGGCATAATCTTGGCTCTTTCCTCCAGGTCTCTCTGGCAGCAAAGGAGTCACACAAATACTCCCCCCAAATGTTCCGGGTGAGCCTCTCATCCATGTCCCATCTTAGCTTCTCTTCCTCTGTGGTGTCACACACCAAAAGAGGGACAGTTGATGGAGCTGCTGTCTGGCACCATCCAAAGTGTTGAGTCCCAGGCAGGATTTTTGGAAGGTAGTACAGAAATTAGAAGGATGGAACAGAGGGGCGTGTTGTCTAAGGAATCCTGTACATGAGGAATCTTGTTTAGCATACCTGGGGTCTACTGCAGCCTGTCATAGTGGTCTCTCCTGTCTGTCTGGGACCTGCTGTGGAATTTTTATGCATCAAAGACCTTCAGAAAGGCAAACTTGTGTGTCCTCTGCTGTGCATGTACTGGTATAAAGATGGTTAGATCCATAACTTCTTTCTTCCCTGGACTGGGATACAGGCTGGCATATAGGCACCTTCATACTGGTGATGCTGACTCACAATGCTGGTTTGTACTGGAGCAGGAAATTCATCAGCTGATTTTAACCAAGTCACATACAGTGTGTAGACTGTCTGAAATCCAGGGACCCTGTAACCTTGAATTTCTTTTTGTGATCTGAGCCAGGCACCTCACCACTTCCTGCCTCAGTTTCCCTGAATCAAAGAAGAGGGGAATAGCACGTTTGCAGCCTTGTTTTCACATTCAGGACAAGCTTGGAGGTGCTGGCTTATGCAGGACTGAATGTTATTATCCAACCTCAGAGATATGGGACAGCCCCGAATCACTGCCCTGGGGATGCTGAAGCAGCCTTTCGTCATGCACATGCTCCCCAAACCATCCCAGAGAAGCATCCTGGGCTAGAGCTCCCTGCTGAGTCTCTAAGCCTCATTCTGCAGGACACATCCAGAAGGTCTGGGTGCTTTCTGTGAGTTCCTGCTGGGGCTCAGCCTCTCCCAGGTGGTGGTCATCACTCTGCTAAATCTAGTGCATGTGCTTCAGCATCCACCCTTGTCAACCCTGCACATGCTTTTTCTGCTTTCACTGAGCATTAGAAGGGATCCTTTGCTGGTAATTAGGCACAAACCTCAGTTGCTACCTCACCCCAGGAGGACTGCAAGCTGCTGGGGACACAGAAATATTCCCTGAAATGCATCTTTCCTCTCCTGATGCTTCCCAGAGCAAGTCCCAGACACTCAGCCTAGGAGGTAAGAAGGATGCTTGCAGCACTGCGGGATGTTTTCCTTCCCCCAACAATAAAAAAAAAAAAAAAAAAAGCAAATCCTCTCAGCTAGGGTAAGAGAGAAATGGCCTGATCCTGACCCACCGGCTGCCGGGGAAGAGAGGGCAGGCTGGGGGACCAGTGCTGCTTAGGGTAAGAGAAATAGCCACTGGCTGCCAGGGCAGAGAGGGCAGGCTGGGGGACCAGTGCTGCTGGGAAGAACTACAATTCCCAGAAGGCAGTGCGAGCCGGGGACCCTTCCAGCTTCTCACCAATATAGCGGTGCAAAAGAAAAGACACATCGGGGAGAAATTCCCCTCCTCTCCCTCCCCGGGCTCTCGCCAACATCTCGGCGGTGGCGAGAAAAATCCCCCCCGTTGGGGCGAGTGGAGAGCATCTCCCCCCCGTCCTTCCCCCGGGCTCCTCCAACCTTTGCTCTTTGTCTTCATTTGGCTTCACCCTTCCTCCGGTAGCTCTCCAGACTTCCTTTCGGTCAGCCCCAGCTGCAGCTGCAACACAACTTGCAGCCAAGTGGCCAAGACTGTTGTGTGGTGCTGAGGCTGCTCCCCAGGAGAGAGATGCCAGCCGGAGATTGATGGTCGGCTCAGGTAAGACGCTTTCGCCCAACCGCCCTTCGTTCCTCCGCGTTAGCCCAAATTAAAAACCAAGGGGCTCCCTGGGATCTGCTCCTGCCCTTGATTCAAACCTGCCTTGCGGAGCTGGGAGTAAAGGCAGGATTTGGGTCTGTAGGATCTGGATACTGAAAAAAAAAAATTAAAAAAAAATAAAAATAAAATAGAGGAGGACAGTAGGAATTTCTTTTACCTGGATCTGAATTGAGGAATCTGTTCCTTTTTGCCAAAACCCAGTGGGAATCAAAGCACTGCTGCTGGCAAGTTGTTTCCTCTAAGGGACCAGTGTGAGCATCCGTGGTGAGGAGAGAGGCCGTGGACACGCAGGGACCTGGACCCTGCTCCAGCCGCATCCCCTCAGCATCAGCCAGACCCGACAGGAGGGTCCTTGGCTGCAGGAGGCTAAATCTGCTACCTGCTCTGGGGGTTAATCACCTTCCTCGGTAAAAATATATTATTTTCAACTTTTTTTGAGTCCTCTTTCCAGCCTGGCTGATGCTGAGGCTTTGGCTGCTGAATTAAAACCTGGTGTAGGTATCACAAAGGTGCTCCCCCCATGCAGGGACACAGTCTGTCCCTCACCCCCTGGAGTCTCCCCTCCACTAACAAACACTAAACCCTGCTCCAACTGGGTGTGTTTTCTCTCTCCTGGGCTGGTATGATTTTGCAGGCAGCTGTGGGGTTTGGGTTTATTTTTGTTTTTATTTTTCTGTGGTTCCCCCGTGTCCTGTGTTTGTTTTTCTAAGGGAAATACACAGGACCCAGACCTGGCTCTGAATTGAACCCTTTTGAGGAGAACAAAGTCACTTTAGGTTTCTGCATCTCACTTTTCCCGCTGCCCACTGAGGACACCACTTCCCCTGTGCATGGAGGTCTGCCAGTACAAACCAACACATCCCAGTTTGCAAATGGGACGCAGAAACCAGCTTGTTTTTCTTCTAGGTTTGGGGGATTTTGGTTGCGGCACAGTCACTCTTCAAAAATGGGTCTAATTACAACAATTACGGCAAAGTGCATTGATTGATTAACTTATTTACTTCTTATAAATCCTCTTGGTCAAGGACAGAGGAGTATTCTGAGAGTAGATCACTAGTGCAGCAACAGCAAAGCTGAAACCTCCATGTCATTGCAGCGGTGAGCGTGTCACAGGTCCCCCCACCGCCGGGGGTAATTAGCCTGTTCCTGCTCTCTCTGTTGGAGTCCAGATGAGCCTGTGGCTTCAAAGGTCTCAGGTTCAGTCTCCCACGGAGCAGCCAAAGTGCCACCCGTTGTGTTTACATAGCGAACGCGGAAGGTGGAGAAGAAATAATGACTTAATAAATTTCCTTTTTTTTTTTTTTTCAGTCCAGCAATCCAATTCTCCAGGAATTCCAGCTCAGGAGGCAGGAGATGGAGTTTTACAAACATCGTGTCCGCAAGCTGAGGTGGAAGGAGGCTGAGAAATGAGGAAGACCACACACTGCATGTTGGCCCAGAGCTGGCGTACAGCAGCTGCACCTTTTCCCTTATGGGGAATAAAGTGCATCCACTGAAGTACACTTTGATGTGTGTGTCCTGATGGGTTTTGTGTCTTCCCAGACAGTCCATCCCCATAACATTGTGGCTTTTTTGGTACCTGCTGGCTGCTTGGCAGTCCCACCACAAACCACTGGGTGTAGGGTGCTGCCACCATGAAGGACTTGGTTAAGCACGTGGCGCTGAAGACCCACCCGTGTCAGGAGTGTGGCAAATCCTTCAGCAAGAAGGGAAACCTGAGGAGACACCAGCGGATCCACACAGCAGAGGAGCTCTTCACTTGCGGGGAGTGTGGGAGACGCTTCACCACCCGGGGCCACCTCACAACCCACCAGAGCATCCACACAGGAGAGAGGCCTTTCTGCTGTGGGGAGTGTGGGCGCTGCTTCCGCCTGGAGATATGCCTGGCCGCCCACCAGAAGACACACGCTAAGGGTGGTCCCTACCTCTGCGCCCGCTGCGGCAAAAGCCTGAGCACAAAGATCTACTTCAACATCCACATGCGGACCCACACGGAGAAGAGGCCATTCGCCTGCACCGAGTGCGGGAAGAGCTTTGTGAAGAAGGGGACGCTCACGGCCCACAAGGAGATCCACAAGCGAGAGAAGCCCTTCAAATGCCCTGACTGCAGTAGGTGCTTTGGGCAAAGCGCCATGCTGCTGGCCCACCAGAAGATACACCTCCGTGGGGGACCTTTCATTTGTACAGAGTGTGGGAAGAGCTTGAGCACCAAGCGGTATTTCAATGTCCACCAGAGGAACCATGCTAAGCAAAAGCTACTTGAGGGACACACCAACGGTGTGTCTTTCCAGGTCATCCAGCTTAAAGCAGAGCCTGATTTTGCTTTCATGTCAGAGGAGAATATGTTGGACAATATGTCCCATGAAGGAGATGTGGCCCAGGGGTGTAGCATACCTAGAAACCCATCTAATCCCAATAACCCTCCTTGGAAAATCCAGATGAAGGAGGAACCAGATCCACTCACTGATGACACAGCAAACATTACTGCAATAGCCTGCCAGAAACTTTACATCAAGGAAGAGCCACCAGAAAACCCAGATTATGGAAAGCTCTTTGATCCAAAGATGCCACTGATGGGCCAGGGGAGACAGGTTAAAAAGGAAGAAGATGCTGATGGGCAGTATGAACAGGAAATCCCCATAGCCAGTAACCGGGTGCTTCATATGAAGGAAGAACCACAAGAAAGCATTGAATTTGGGATGTATTATGGGCAGAAGCCAAACCTCAGTGCTATCCAGAGGATTCAAATTAAAGAGGAATCTGGTATTGAGGTCAACCACGAGGAGAGCCAGAGCCCAAAGAGTAAGCAGAAGAAATGCTATCAGCCCACCAAAGAGGGGATTCTGGAGAACCAGGAGAAATCCATGTCCAAGAAAGATCCCTCAGCAAAAGGAACTCCCAAGGGTGGACGGATCTTCCCCTGCCCCGAGTGTGGGAAGAGTTTCAATCAGAAATCCAACCTGACCAGACACAGGAAGATTCACACAAGCGAGGGGCCGTACAAGTGCAGCGAGTGCGGGGAGAGCTTCCGGATGAACCGCAAGCTGATCCGCCACCAACGAGTCCACGTCAGCGAGCCCTTCAAATGCACCGAGTGTGGGAAGAGCTTCACCCAGCGGTCAAACCTGGTTCGGCATCAGAAGATTCACACCAAGGAGGAGCCCTACCAGTGCCCTGAGTGCGAGAAGACCTTCAACCAGAAGGCCAACCTCTTCCGGCACCAAACAATCCACATCCGCATGGGGCCTTGCAAGTGCACCAAGTGTGGGAAATGCTTCCCTCAGAAGCGCCATCTTATTAAACACCAGCTGCTCCATTCCCGAGGTGGGGCCTACAAGTGTGGGGTCTGTGGGAAGCGCTACCGGCTGAAGAAGTACTTGAGGAGGCACCAGAAAATCCATGCACGGGAAGGAACTGTTCCCCGTGCAAAACAGGGGGAGGGCACAAGGACTGGTGGTGGAACCCACTACACTGAGCAGACAGGAGACCTCATGAAGAATGAAGAGGAGAGTTGAGTGGGTCTGGTGCCTGCTTCTGGGGGAAAGCCCTTTGGGAGGGATGGAGACAAACTCTGCCAGCCTTATGTGTGCAGTATTCGGGGGTGGGGAGGTCAACCTGAGGGGACAGAGCACTGCTGGAAATTGGTCCTCTGATGCTGTTTTCAGAGTACAACCCTGAGGGTATCAACCTGCTCACAGCTGTGAGATGGGACTGGAGAGCCAAGCCTCCTGAGAGCACTTGGAGATGGAGGGGTAAGAGCTTAGCCCCCTTCATAATGGTAATTTGTGCCTCTAAAGCCTGCCAAAGTTGTGGATGCCAAAATTGTCTTGTGTGGGCAATATTAAGCCAGGAGGACTGGGTAGGATTTGTTTTTATTGTATTACTGTGTTTCTGAGAAAGTTGAAGGGGACCTCTCCCACTTAGGCAAAGGTTTAAAGCAAGGGCCCGCTCCTACTTCCCCCTCATGTAGCTTTGATCAACACCTTGATCCTACTGGGATGAAGGTCCCTAGTCAACTGGGTGGTATTGGGAGAAACTACTGCCAGCCAGACCAGGGTTTTAAGCCTTGAATCCCCCAAACCAGGCTCCCAGATTGGCTTCTGGAGCAGAAAAGGCAGACATCTAGGGGAAAACAACACGTTTAGGATGTTCTAGGGGAGTCTAAGGGACACCCTTGTTAGAAAAATGAGTCTGGGCCATATGGTGAGTAGATGCTTCACTGTGGGACTGGGAAACCATGTTCCTTGGGAAGAACATGGGTGAGCCAAACCAGCAAATGAAAACAGCCTCTGTTAGGCTTGCTGAGGGACAGAGGTAGAGCAGAGCCCTTCAGTGGGGAGAAAACAATCACCTGATGGCTGGTATTTATTTCCTTTTCATTAGCCTAGTGAAGGGCTGTAGAGATTTTTACCAGGAAGAAGTAGTTTGCCCGTTTTATTATTGTGTCCCTGCACATAGAGAGTGCAGTGAGTCAATGTCAGTAGCTTTCCCAGACATCACTGGATCTCCCAACATTGACCGTGGTCAGTGTGGATGCCCCAGCTTCTGGGGAAAATCAGGGCTGATAATTTGTAGTATCTCCTCAATAAAGTATTTAAAGAAAAAAAAGGAAACAAAGTGAGCCTCTTTTCTGGTTGGGTTTCTTTTTTTCATAAGCAAATGGTGAGAGAACCACAGTACATTCTGTCCACAGTGTAGCAGGTGAACAAAGTCAGAGCAAGATGCATACCAATGGTAACCAAATGAATGTGGTTGGTGAAGAACCCGTCACACTCTGCTGACTGTGTTGACCAGCTCTCCACCTACTGTGCTGAGAGCTCAGAGCACCACATACTGACCCCAGGGCTCCAGCCAGTGACCCACACGTAGGTACAGTGAGCTAAACTCCACCATCAGTGTCCCACCTGTAGGAAAACAATGCTCAAAGTACAAAGGGAGCCTTCCTTGGGTACTGCCAGGATCTGCCTGGGACATTACACTGTGGTTTCCTCAACAGCACCTCCAAAGAAGTGCCTTGCAGATAGTTTGGGCTGCCAGCTCTGGTGTCTTCTGCTGATGTCTGTGTTGGGTTTGGATCAGGACCACAGAATAATCCCAGCTCCTAGAGACAAAATGGATTTATCTGGGGACTGAACAAAGCCAAATCCTTACTTCCCCAATAGCAAAATAGCTTTCGTCTTTTTCTCTCTAAACCCATTAAAAGGGCTCCCAGATAATAATAAATTTGCTAATAATAATTATTATAATAATTTACTTAAAAAGCAAATTGTTGCCCCATTCTCCACTGCACAGATTTTACGCAGAAAAACACATCAATAAGCATTCACTGACCAGTCTCAGTCACCAAGTGAAAAGGATGCCCACAGGGTCTGATTTTGCCTTCAGGTCTATACAGTAAAAACCAAAGGAGTTAAATCAAAGTGAAAATTATATTAATGAAGAGACATCCAAGCTCTGATGACTTCTATATAGAAATCTTCTGTTCTCGGACGGTGGGTCAGGTAAGGGCTTGTCTTGAGACAATTGCTGTCCTATTTCTAGCCATGCACATTGTTTCTGTGGATTTCAGGGGGAATTTGGCTGTGGGACTTTTTTCAATCACTTTGTTGACTCATTGACTATCTGTGTGTATCATCTCAGCATCAGTTCTGCCTCAAGCATTCATCATGGCCTGTCTGGAACAGAGATGGAGATGGGCTGTGTTGGGGAACACTTGCGCAAGATTGTGTATTCTGTGCCTCCATGGGATGAGTAGGGCAGATTGGTGCTCAGCACGTTCTGGTATGGTGGGAATGAGAGGGTCTTTGGAGCCAGAGCAAACATCTCCTCCAACATAAGTGCCTTGGGATGTTTACTTGCCCTTTAAAAACATGACAGTTCCCATGAGAACTTCTTTGAGAATCCCAGGCTGCAAGGAGCCTGGTGTCACCACAGATGGGGAGTGAAGAGAGGAAAAAGACCAGGGTGAAAACTGGGTGGCCAACAGGCCACTCAGTATCACATACTTCTACACACGCTTTATCTGTCCACTTTTGACTAGCAGCCTCCATGGAGAACAAATATTTACTTTCCATCACCACCTTAGCTATCTTCATCCCATCCAGGGCCAAAGAGATGCAACCAGGGAGCACCACATGGGACCAGGCCATCACAGACACAAAATCTCTAGAGAAATAAATGGGCACCTGCCAAGGCACAGGAGCTCCATGAGGTTCACACAACCAATCTTCCACTGTGACACCTGCAGGAAGGAGTTCAATAAGAAGTCGGTGCTGGTGACCCACCAGAGGTTTCACACCAGAGAGGAGCCCTACCACTGGTGGTAAATTCACCACCCTTAAATAAGTAGAATGAGGACAGAGCGTGACAACAGGAGACTAAACTACTACGTGAAAAGCAGGGAATTAAATCATTCACTGGAAAACAGGCCATGGTGGAATCGTAGAATCATCAAGGTTGGAAGGGACCTCAAAGATCATCTAGTCCAACCATAAACATAACTCTGACAAAAAAAATAAATAAGAAATAAGACTGATGTTTCGCGAAGGCTTTGTATCCTTTCAGGCTTTTTCTTTTTTTCTTTCAATTTTTTTTGTGCAAGATGTTCTTGCTCCAGTAATCTTTGCACATTTCTGCCCTATTTCTGAGAGCCAAAGTGGCAGGAGTCGGTGGGAGGGCTCAGCCCTCGCTGACCACTCGTTCCCACCTCGTCATTTGTTGGGGGATTGTCTCCCAAGGGTTAAATGACAGCGAGGAATAAATTATCCAGCTCCCCTTTTCCCAACTGATCCCCATTTCTTTACCTCGCGTTAGGTCTTGCTAATAATCCCGCTGCATGGAAACAAACTGGAGCTGGGGATGGTTGAAAGGCAGCTACGCACATCACGTGGCAGAACTTCTGCCCTGATTAGGTGACTGCTTTTCCAACCAGGGGGATTACGAGCGGTGAGTAACAGATTGTGTTACTGGAGCACGGGTACGAGAACAAAAGCCTTTGACAGAGCATTTTTCTGACAAGACCTGGGAGGACGAGCTGTAGATGGTGAGCATGGCCCGGCTGGACTCGCCGTCGGGGAGCAGGAGCAGCTCTGTGGGTATGAGCAGTGCTTGGCTTTCTAGAAAAGTTTGGCCGCTGTGGGGTGAATAATGATAAATTCTATATCTAACAAAGTCTCTCATCTGCAAATAATCCCCATGTCAAGTGAGAAAATAAAACAAATTAGGAATATATCTATTTTTCCCTATCTCACTGGTTGCAGGTGCACCACGCTCTGGAGCTGGCTTGATCTCACCTGAATTCCTGTCTCTGCAGCGCAGATATAAACATCTGAGCGGGTCATCCCCCATTTAAAATCAAAAGAGAAACACAGAGAGGTGGAGAAAGTGATTTTTCTGCCCTATTTAGACATCCAGTCTGGGATGAAACTCCAGGACTTCATTGTCTCTCCTGGGCACATCTCCATGGGCTGCAAAGGGGAAGAGGGGGTCGGAGGGAGACATCCCTATCGGTCCATGGGGGTTTTAGCCACCACCAGCCAATCTGTTCCAGGATAGAGCAGGGGCTGTAGGGACATTTGGTGACACAAAGGGTGTTTCTTCCCAGTGTCCCTTAGCTATTTTCTGAGCAACTCTCCCAGACCAGGTGAATTGCTGGATCCTCCAGCCTCCCTCAGTCCCCATTTCTGCTTGCACCCAAGAGCCGGCCGAGGGAGCAGACGGGCTCCTTCCCTCCTACAGAGGGAGGTTTGTTATTCAGAACAAAATATTATGTTGCCGTGTTATTTAATCAAGTCAAAATTCATAGGCAGCATCTGTGCAGAAGATAAAATGTTTCGGGACAGTTTAGTCCTTTTCTTATCTGAGTGATTACTGTTATGTAAAGACTTTTCTTTCAAACACGGAGATGGAGTTTCATAAGCGAGGGACCAAAACAGGGCCAAGTAGCCAACCATCTCCCCCTGATCACACTGGATTAGTACAACTAATCTGTAGGTATTAGTGACCAGCAGGGTTTTGCCTGGAGAATATAATATATATTTATTATTTCATATCTGATTTCCCCCCAGGAGGCAGAAAATTCAATCGTGGGCTTTTATTTTCATCATTATATTTTTCCAAACGGGGGCGCGGGATTTGGAAAATTACTGAGGGGCTCCTGCTGAGAGGGGGGACAGCTGGCAAAGGGGGGCAAGACCCCTGCACATTTTTTATGTCTTCTGAGACCAGTGCAATTGGGAGTTGCCTGCTGGATGAGTGTGAATCGGTGTGGGACCTCAGCCAGGACCTGCTGGGGGTAGCAGGAGGGTAGCAAATACTCACCAGCACAACCAGCCCTAAAGGCACTTTCCAGACACTCCTGCTGTTGCTCCCCAGGAAAAAGCTCAGAAACAGGGAATTATTTACCCATGGGAGGTGGAGGAATCATTATTCCTGGGCTCCTGTTCAGTTGCTGTAACAACACGTCTCAAATAAATGCTCCTTTCACTAACGTGCAGCTCTCGAAGAAAGAGCAGAGCTTTGATCTGTTCCCAAATTGAAAACCAAAAAGAGAATTCCCTGACAAGCTCCCTTTGCTTTGAGTTTTGGGGACTAGATGCTGAGGGTTTCTTGCTTTCCTTGCTGCAAAGCAGCTGCATTTCTCATTAATTCATGAATGAAGATGCAGAGGCCTGGTCTGAAGCCGGGCCTGTTTAACCCGATTACACCACAATTGGCTTAAACCCTGCTCTTAAAGGCACTCTTATCAGCCAAAGGCTGCCATGGATGGATTTAGCTTGTGTGGGCTGATTTGTGTGCTGACTGCTAGGAAAACAACTGATTACGACTCTGGTTCTTCCCGTACCTCCAAGTCTTCACAGACCAGAAGGCACAAAGGAAAGAGAGGAAGAACCACACAAGTACACAGCGATCTCTCCTTCAAGTACCTGTTTTGAAGCTGTCACCTACCAATTTTATTGATTATTCACCATTTACTTGTACTAGAAGAGAAAACCATAGAATCATCTAGGTTGGAAGGGACCTTTAAGAGCATTGAGTCCAACCATTAACCCAACACTGCCAAGTCCACCACTAAACCATGTCCCTCAGCACCACATCTACTAATCTCTTAAATGCCTCCAGGTATAGTGACTCCACCACTGCTCTGGGCAGCCTGTTCCAATGCTTGATAGCCCTTTTGGTGAAGAGATTTTTCCTAATATCCATCCTAAACCTCCCCTGAAGCAACCTGAGGCCATTTCCTCTTGTCCTATAGCTTGTCACTTGGGAGAAGAGGCTGACCCCCACCTGGTTACAACTTCCTTTCAGGCAGTTTCAGAGAGGGATAAAGTCTCCCCTCACCCTGCAAACAAGCCCTGGCACCTTTCTTTTCTACCAACCTTCTTCACACACTCCCTAAATGTGGGGATGACCCTAAATACTGGTTAAATCCAGAGCGAGAGCCCCAGCGATGAAGCCAAGACGTTACTTAGAAAAGACCCAACGGGCTTTACCCAGTGCTTTTCATTTTTTGCAGCTTTATGAGATGAATGAGCTGTGTTCTCCCACCCCCTCACAGGGGAGAGAGCTGCAGATTACAGCAGAAAGGGGAGCGTTACGTGACCAGCTGGGATAGGAACATGGAAATGAGGGTGGCAGAGCGATGCGTGGTGAGATTGAGGTCCAGCAGCCCCCGCTTATACATACTTAACTCTGCCCATCCGGCGCGGGGGGTGAACTGCAGGTCACAGCAACGATAGGAATCAAAAAGGTTTAAGCTGAATTTCCAAAGTACATCTGTTGGCGCCTTCTTCGGTAGGACAAGCCCGTCACCTTCAGCTTTTCATTTTTATTATCGGGGGGGATTTTTGAGAGGCACAGGGTAGGTAATGGGCACACCGCTTATCTTCAGGCACTGGCTGTGCTCCCCTCCCCAGTACCCCTCTCCATTAGCAGGGCAAAACCAGCAGTTTTGGGATGCCTATTTGCGATGCCCATTTCAGACTAAGACAAATCATAGAATCATAGAACAGTTAAGAGTTGGAAGGGACCTTAAAGATCATTAAGCTCCAACCCCCTGCCATGCGCAGGGACACTTCTAGAGCAGGTTGCTTAAAGCCCCATCCAGCCTGACCTTGAACCCCTCCAGGGATGGGGCATCCACAGCTCCTCTGGAGAATTTGTTCCAGGGTCTCACCACCCTCACAGGAAAGAATTCCTTCCCAGTATCTAAAATCCTCCCCCAGATCCCAGAGGCTGCCCCAGAGCCTACAACCACCTGTGCTGTAAATAAGTGCATTTAGAATCACATAGAATTGTGGAGGTTGGAGGGAGTGTTTAAGATGGAGTCCAACCATCAGCCTGATTTAATCAGATGGATCCCCCCAACTCCATAAGCTCACGGCAGTGAGATCCAAATGTCACTCTTACACCCCAGCCACACGCTCCCCCCAAAACAAACTACTACCAGTTACGTTTTTAAGACTTTCTTAGGATCGTTCTCTCACTTATATTAAAATTCAGGCTGCAACAGCATTTTTAACCGTTCAGTCAACAAAGAGCAATCCAGCGCTGGAGGTCAGCGTAACCGAAACAACCCAGAAGAGTTAAAAATAAAAACAGAGGGTTTCCTCTGTCTAAATACCTTCCTTGTGCTGGCTATTCTCTGCCTGACAGCACCCTCTTCTGGGAAGTGGTGCTGCTCGTTGAAGGGTTCACCCTGCTCTGCTCCCATCGGCTCCCGAGCACCAGCAGGTAAAGGGAAGAGCCCTCCGGAGCAAATTTAAGCCAAATGGCATCATTGAGGCTCTTCTGAGCTGTTTTTTCCAGCTCCCTTTGAAGGACCCTGGAGATCGCTGGGTGATCAGGTCAAACTCACAGCACCTGGTACCCACCAGCTGGAGGGAGCAGCTCCCAGCACCAGGAATCAGGAAATCCTGGCAAAATCGCTGCTGTCCTGATGAGGACTGCCCCAAAACTTTGAATTATGTCCTCAGACATGTTCCAGCCTTTTTATTTGTTTGCTCGAAACACAGGTGAGCAAGCACCTTTTTTGCAAACCGTGTGCATGTTAGTAGTTAAAAAGCTTGTTAATTAAAATCCAAATAAGCCCTGGAACCAGCTGCACTGGGTAAACTCCATTCAAGGGGTGACCTGAGTGACTCAAGACACGAGTGAGGAGCTCCTGCCATTGAGGACAGGGGAGGAGGCTGATTTTGGAGGTGGTGGAATCTGGAGCCCGGGCGGGTGGATGCTGATGGTGGCTGCCCCAGCATCCATGGGCAGCTGAGCTGTTCATCCTCTTTTTTTGTTCACAGCCTTGTCTTTAAATGAGAGTTTTAAACCCAAGCAAAAGGTCGGAGGAGGATGCTTTCATACCTCAGAAGTTTCTAGCTCAGGGACAGAAATCCCTGTGATGGCCCTACCAGAGCCCTCTCCAAGGGCTGCAGAACATCTGAGGAGGCTGAGAAGAACTGACATGGAAGGAGACAAGACCTTGCCTCTCTGCTTCTCAGTGGGACAAGAGCCTGAAACACAAGTAGGCCTGAGGACTCTCCAAACTGGTCTGGGAGAGGTGGGGTTTGGTGCTCCCCCAACACCAAGGGGCCATTCTCACCTCCAGCTGCAGCCAGGTGCCCTGACAGCACAGGGGTTTGAATTTCTCCAGGACCCATGGAAGTCAAGAAGTCAAGGGGCACCTGGCTCTTTTCCCACCTCCTTCAGGCAGTCTCCAGTTTCAGCCCCTGCTGCCAGATGTTTAATGGAAGAGAGACCCTGCCTGAACTCCCACTCTCCGTGCTTCTACCTGCTCGTTCCCTCCAGCCAAGCAAACCAGCCCTGCCCAGCAAGAACTGCAACAGGATTTTCCACCCCTGCACCTGTTCTCCTCCCAATTTCTGCAGAAACAGGTATTAAACACCTGCAGCCAAAAGCAAGCACTAAACCATCTCTTAAAGTAGCTGCTTGAAGCACTACGTGATGGTGGGTGAAAGGAGGACCAACACCTTGATCACCGCTTCATAAACACAAGGCCAAGCAACTAGTAAAGTCTTTCATGAGAGTCCAAGGTGATCTGAATCCAGATGAGATCTGGCTTCTGGAAGGGCTGGAATAAACCTGTAATATGCAGAGATGTAAGCAGGAGAGGAAAAAAAAAAAGAATAATAAAAAAGTGACAGACAAAAAAAATACAGGTATTTCTGAAGAAAGTACAAGGCTGCATGAACACAGAGAAGCAGGCATATATAATGGCGTTTTTATTCATAACACCTTTAATTTGGACTGCAATTATTTCAGTTTTTAAAGTTAAATTCGGGCAGCAATTGAGGAGAAAAAAAAAAACAACAAATAGTCCCTGTGTGCACAAACAATGCAGCTTTGAATAATACATGATAAGTTTATTCCATATTAACATGAACAGTAAAAAGTGGACATTTGACGGGATGTTACTTCAGGTCCTTTTCTTTATTCCTCTATTGTGTCCTTTTTGCCAGTCTCTTGTCCCTCAAATTGTGGATACTTTGCCTCAACGTCAGCCCAAGTTAGATAACCGTTGGCCAGGTCGCGAATGACGGCAGGGAGTTCAGAGATCTGCAGGCAAAGTCACAAAGACATATGAAAGATGAAGCCACCAGAATCGAGATGTTCTGCTGGATACTCAGGGAACACAGGTCATTTTTACATCAGTAATGGAACAGGGGGCAAGGTGTCTTACTGCGAGATCATTTTGGGGAAGAAAGAAAACAAACCACTAACTAACTAGGAGGACATCTCAAATCAGAGTCTGTCTCATCTCAGCAAAGACTGCTCAGCTATTCAGGGTGACCCATGAGGGAAATGCAACTGTCACTGTAGTGGACCACAGCAAGGTTCATCCCTGGAAGGGAACAACTGTAGCTTACGTTAAAAGAAAACCCAATACACACATCCAAAAGATGCTGTAAGCCAGGATTCAGCCAGGCCCTACTTACTTTAAGACCAGCATCAAAGAAGCTGCTGGTTGCCTTTTCTTTGTTCCTTGTAGCACACTGTCATGGTGCAAAGGATTAGTAGAAAAACTAGAAAATTTGCACAACCTGAAGGATAATAAAGTTTCGTCCATGCTGCTCGGCAGTGAGAGGTCAGGGAGGTGACGGAGGGACAGATGGGTGCCCTGAGGAGCTGGCACTGCCTGTTACACCCAACCAAACCCACAGGCAGCTCAGCAGCTCCAGGAAATGCAGGTGCTTTCGTACAGAGCGGAGCTCCAACACCTCAGCCTCCCAGATCTGCCTTAATACCTCCTCCTACAGTAGCCAAATTATGTTCCTGGCAGGGGACAGGGAGAGAAGGGCAGGACAGAGGTGCCGAGTCTGCCTGACAGAGCTCTGGGCAGGTTCTGTGGCAGGGAGATGGCCACAGGCATGTTTGCTGGTCCAGTCTCACAGTCAGCTTGTCCACCAGGACTCCCAGGTCTCTTTCTGGAGAGAGAAGCTCTCACCAGTTTCTTTGGTGCTGCACAGGCAACACTGCTGAGAAGCAAGCTTTGAGGAGTTACAGCTGTGCTGTGCCCTGAAAGCCAGCCTGCAGCAGACAAAGATCTCCTGCCTTTTGGTGCCTGTGGATTCAGAGGAGCACTGGCTTTGAAAGCCAGACACCACCCAGCAAATGCATTTATTCAGCAGCCTTCACTTGGAAAAAGGCAATCTGAAGAGCAGTGCAATCAGCACAAGTCACAGTGTTCACATAAAATCAACACCTCTGCATCTCAGAAAAACAAAAAGCTTCTCCTCACTTTAGCAGCAGGGATGGCATCTTCTGTTTGACCAGTATCTCTCCCCTGGGCAGTTCTCAGAATAGCTAAATTGCCTACGAGAGCTGGAAGCAGCTCCTGCATAGACCAGAGCCCGTTGCTGGATCAGAAACAGCAGCTAATGCTCTCCCCCAGCCCACGAGGAGCAGACGTGGCTCTGCCAGCAGCCAAACCCATCAGCCTGCCCCCTTACCTCCGCTCGGATCTGGCGCATGGAGTCGCGGTCCCTCAGCGTGGCCGTGTGAGGCGTCCGGTTGACGGTGTCGAAGTCGATGGTGATCCCGAAGGCCACACCAATCTCGTCAGTCCGGGCATAGCGCCGCCCGATGGACCCCGAGGAATCATCCACCTTGTGAGAGATGCCGTTCCTGGTGAGCGCTTCAGCTGCGAGAAGCAGAGAAGAGGGGGATCACCAGGACTCGTTACATCCTCAGGAGGCAACACGGTGGCCTCTCACATCTTCCACCACACATCCCAGTTTCAAGCAGCATCATAGACCCTCATTTTTATTTTGACAGAAAACCAAAGGTTCCAGTCCCTGCCAAGACCACAAGCTCAAACCCACCCCACAGGTACACCGCTACACCCCCAGCTCCCCACATGGCATCGCTCCACTCCCACCCAAAAAGCCAAGTCACCAACTTCTTCAACCTGTCATTACGGTCTCAGAACTCTGCTTTAACTCCAAAACATGCCAGCTTTACATGTGTGCAGGGGCATAGAATCATAGAATCATAGAATCATTGAGGTTGGAAGAGACCCTTGGGATCATCGAGTCCAACCATCTCCCCTACTCTACAAAGTCCTCCCCTACACCATGTCCCTCAGCACTGCATCTAAACGGCCCTTAAACACATCCAGGGACGGTGACTCAACCACCTCCCTGGGCAGCCTGTTCCAGTGTCTGACCACTCTTTCAGTGAAAAATTCTTTCCTAATGTTCAATCTAAACCTCCCCTGTTGGAGCTTGAAGCCGTTCCCTCTCGTTCTATTGTTAATTACCTGTGAGAAGAGACCAGCACCAACCTCTCTACAGTGTCCTTTCAAGTAGTTGTAGAGAGTGATGAGGTCTCCCCTCAGCCTCCCTTTCCTCATACTAAACAGCCCCAGCTCCTTCAGCCGCTCTTCATATGATTTGTCTTCTAGGCCCTTCACTAGTTTCGTTGCCTGGCATGTCCACCACAGGGAGGTGAGGTCCCAAACAGAACTGCTGCCAACAGCAGAAGACACCATCTGACGTGTAGTTTATGTTCCTACCCTTATAGTACTCGCTTTTAGATGGTACCAGTTGCCATTTTGACAGAACACTGGGAGGCTCAGCAGCTCTGGGACTGATTCAATAAATTAGATGGCCAACAAGAGCCAAGAAAAGAGTTTAATTCAAAAAAATAGTAAATGAAACACTGCTTCTGACAGCTTCTCCCAGCAGTGAGAGACGTCTTTTTGACACAAGAAAAAAAAAAAAAAGAAACATCTTTTACACTGCAAACCAACACAGGCAAGGGCAGGGAGCTGAGTTTTTTGAGGCTAGACTGAAGGGTTTGATAGATACCCAAAGGTGACTGATACCACCTCAGCTGTTTTAGTTTGATGGCTCTCCCTGTGCACGTGTGAGAGCCACATGATCCCAATGCTGTTTTCTGGGAAGAGAAACCTCTCTTCCCAGAGCACATCCCCATCCGACCCACAGTGCTTAATACACTTACACAATTCCTTGACAAAAGGCATGAATTCCTGATTCTGGCTTAGAGGAAGAACGGAGCACTTGAACGGTGCTACAACAGCTGGGAAGCTGAAGAACTAAGGAAAAGAAAAAAAAAAAAGAAAGAGTACAAATAAATACAAGTTTAATGGTTAAGCCAGATTCTTCAGAGGTGAGAATAAGCTCTGACTGAGGTTGGAAGTAGGGTGACCATTCCAAGGGAGTACCTGGCCTTCTGTAAGACATCAGCATTCAGGGCTCCAGCCATAACCTCACACTGATGAAGCAAGATTGATTTTTGCCAGCTGTCCTGCAGTCCCCCTTCCCTCCTGACAGCTAAAATGTTACCTCCCACCAAAAAAGGTCTACCAGAGCCTTCCCTGAATAAAGTGAGCCTTATTTGAATTACAGAAAAACAAAGGGTAGAGGGGTCTAACACAGCCTAATGGGAAGGGTTCTCAGTCATCTCACTCACTGGTTGATTTCCACAGGGACTATACACACACACAGAACATATGCAGCTTAAAGGTTTCCAGGACCCTCCACAGGTACCTTCAGAAAACAAAAATATGCAAAAATGGGGGGTGGGTTGGGGGTGTGGTAAGTGGAAAATATCTTTCCTGGCAATGAGCAAGGCCTGTAAGAGTGCAGAAGTAATGCAATTGAGATGTATCACAATACGGAGCAGCCCAGGCTACACAGAAAGTAAATTGGGTCCTAGAAGGAAGCAAGTCCAATATTTTAGACATCACAAGCAGTTTGTGATTGTGTCAACTGTGTCCTAACTCTGGGCTCCTGAATCCTGTTCTCCTCACTCATAACTGTATCACATCCTGTGGCGACCAGGGTCACTAAGGAGTGCTGTTATTTTTCTTTTCTATCAACACAATCTAGCAGCCAGAAACAACGAATGGGAACCAGCATCAAGTTTACAACCAGCTTCCCGTGGGCCACCAGCAACGGTGCAGAAGATCACAGTTTGGGCACTGGGTGGAACAAGCTGGTGGTCCATATTTAACACACACTTCCCTCTGGCCCCTGCTACAACAAAGTTTCAGGCCAAGATTTCAGGGATGCCCAGAATCGGAGAAGGTTGAATTTCATGGCGGGGGGGACTGAGGAAACAGTCAGTCTATTGTCCATTTTGCTGCACAGAACTATGATTCCAGGAAAAGCAGGAAAAAGAGAGAAAGGCAGGAAAGGCAACTCTGAAGAGATGCCTTTCTCTCAGCAACGGGACATTGCCAAGTGTGAGTCCAGAAGGAGGAATTTCTCACCCCCTTGCCAGTAACACAGCGAGAGCCTCACGCACACACAGCCCCAGCAGGCTGTCAGCACACGTGTCTAAATGACACGTACGCTGGCAAAAACAGCAATTCAACAGCCCACCTGGGGTTTCCCCATCTCCGCTGTGTATCGTGCAGTCTTATTTTAGTCCTTTCCCCTGGATGTCAGGGAAAGGCAAATGCTGGCAGCTGGTTTCAAGCTGAGGCCCAGCCCCAGGAAAGCTCACCGTTCTCTGCTCGTCTCCTTCCCGGATGCGGAATGTGTGTTCAAACACTGTGTACATGATCCTCCCAATACCAAATGAGGGTTCGATTACATTTGGGATGATTTCTTCCACTGGAATACAAAAGAACCCACGTCATCATCAAAGAAGAATTTATAGACAAAAAAAAAAAAAAAAAAAATGTTCACTGAAGCTGCTTTTCTGCTCAGAAGTTCTCATTACATAGAGCTGAGCACATGGAAATAAAAGGTTAAACATTTCCACTCCAAATACCAACACCTGAAGCACAGATTTGGACTCAGTCCACACAGAGAATGTATTTAGGCTGTAAATAACAAGTCAGGGCCCCTTCTCTGGCCCTGAGAGAAAATGATAGAATCATAGACTGGTTTGGGTTGAAAAAGACCTTAAAGATCATCTAGTTCCAAGCCCCCTGCCATGGGCAGGGACACTTCCCACCAGAACAGGTTGCCCAAGCCCCATCCAGCCTGGCCTTGAACACCTCCAGGGATGGGACATCCACAACTTCTCTGGGCAACTTGCGCCAGTGTCTCACCATCCCCACAGTAAAGAATTTCTTCCTAATATCTACTCTAAATCTCCACTCTCTCAGATTAAAACCACTCCCCCTCGTCCTATCGCTACATTCCCTGATAAAGAGTTCCTCCCCATCTTTCCTGTAGCCCCCTTTAGGTACTGGAAGGGACTCTAAGGTCTCCCTGGAGACTTCTCCAGGCTGGACAACCCCAACTCTCTCAGCCTGACTTCCTAGGAGAGGTGCTCCAGCTCCCTGATCATCTTTGTGGCCCCATAGCTCAGCAAAACTTGCACCCATGCACATAAACCGTCTCCTACTTCACAACAGCCAAGCCTCATCCAAACTGTTCACTGGGAAGAGTCCCTGCTCCACACCAATCCCCAAACTATGTCCAGGCATTGTCTGGGGAGAGTGCTACTTGGCACAGACCAAAACCGTGCCAGGGAATATGCCAGCAATTAAACAGCGTGGTTGATGGGATGGTAATGCTCAACCCCTGGCCTCAGCATCCACCAGTCTAAGCAGAGAGCCTGGATGGAGCTTCAGATCAACCTCCAATTCCAGCAAAGACTCCTTCCATATTCTTGAGTTGTTCCACTGCCTGTTTCAACGCTGCTACCCCTCCCTATTCTCCATCTCTTCCATGATGAGAGTGGGAAAGAAAGAGTATCAACCAGTCAGTTTTTGCAAACATCCTCAGAAGATGTGATGTGCTATGTTACTATATACCTGTCATTCCCTCCAAGCCTTGCTACACATTTGTCAAAGAGGCTTTTTCCTCCTCCCTTCCATGTATGGAAGGAGCTCCATGGAGAGCTGCCCCGCTCAGACACTGCAGCTTCTTAGAAAGGGCCCAGAGAGCAACTCGAGAAGAAACAACAATTACAGGCATCAGCTACTTTTGAGAATCAAAAGTAGAATCCAGCTCTGCATCCAGATTTGCCTCCCATTCTACATGCCTAGATGATATGCCTCAATTAAGCACCTAACCCGGCACGGGACTTCACCTTGCAAAAGGATGGTCTTGTTTTATTTGTGCATTGACTGACCAGTTTTCAAGACAAGAGAAAGGGAAACCATAAGCTCTTCCTCCTGCTTGCAGCCAGCAGCCAAACTGCCAAATGTCCAAATTTGAAGGAAAACCACCAACTGGGGTTCTATTTGCTGGCCCCCAGCAATACTACAATCACTAACAGTTATAACTCTGATTCCTTCTTTGAAATTGTGACAAAGCAAGTCCTGGCACAGCAGCAGCATGTACTGAGTGGAAGACACCTGGACATCTCAAAGGCTCAGTAGCTGCAAGAACAAATATATTCTGCACACACTACTTGCTCTACTCCTTCCTAGGAGTATTTATCATGTTCCCAACCTAAGGCAGGATGATCCACTAGTTACAGCATGAACTGGGGAAAAATCTACCTCAGTCTCCAGCTCTGTCAAAGACTTCCCAAATGATCTTAGGTGAGACACTTAAGAGCTGGCTGTGTTTTTCCTGTGCCACAGTACAATGCTAACAGGACAATGCAACTAATAAAATTCACATTCAAAGCGTATCCTGATCCGCCTCTTACTTTTGATGATCAAACAACAAAGTTACAAATTTACCGTGTAATGTTTTCTGAAATCTCTTCACAGTAACCATGTCATTTGTTAATTTAAAAGTTTTCCCTTCAGTTTCAACAGTGAATTCCCTGCAAAGGAAAAAAGAAGTCACTTAAAAGCTACATCAACAAATAAACAAGTAATATTTCCTTAATTGTTTCAGGTGGTTGACTTTAAGAGTGAGATGATAGAAGACAGGGCAAATCCCAGAGATCAAACAACTCATTAAAAGAAATTTATGTTAATAATAAAATTACTAGGTCTACATTAAAAGCAACCATCTTCATAATCACAGTGAACTTAGTTGTGGTTAATGGCCTGAAGCAAACTCAATTAGGAAATGGAAGAATCTCCGGATGAAGCATATACACCAACAGAAAAAAAGGGGATCCCACAAACCAGGCACTTGCTGGAGACTGTACATCTTGTCGAGTGCATGGGCTTCTCATGAAAACATGAGTTGTGTCAGAAGGTACCGTACATTTCCACAGGTACCAGACCAAGGGGACACAGTTATTTTACTGCTTATTTCTAAAGCTTTTGATTTTCTAACTACTTTCTCTTGTTCCTTACTGACTTGCAATTAGAACACTCTACTTGCCAAGGAGAATTTTGTCTGTATTGACCTCTCCCATTTCCAGGGAGCAAATGTCTTTATTATTATGTGTCCTAACAGAAAACTGCTGCTGTAAATCTGAGGGCTTCCCATCATGGATTTATACAAACATGGCCATATAAAAGGCAGGTCTAACATAGTGACACTGTCAGCACAGACTCAGCATCAGTAGCCTCCCTGCTGAAGCATTCAGATCAGGTAATGCAAAACACAATGTGTTCAAGAAAAGTGTGTGCTAATCACCTGCATTTGGACCTGATACCAAATGGTCTGAAGTTTATAAAGGCTTTGCACTGAGTGCAGCTACACCTGGATGCCAGGTTTAAACAGAGTCATGATTTGCAGTCCACTATCAATTCAAACCCAAGGCACTGCTTATAACTCATATATTCAATAAATGTGGGATTCTGGATGAACTAAGTTCACTTTCCTCTAGTTTTGATGTGTCTACACATCACGTTATTCTGTAATAGTTTCTCTCCCCGTTTCGAGCGCTGAACATCTCAGATGATGCACCCAACCCTCTCTCAGCAGGAAGCTGGTTTCAGGTGGCTCAAATGAACCCAGCAGCACTTTGGGAACCCTCCCCAGAGGTGTCAGGGAAGGGTACCACACACACACAGCCAGCTCACCCTTTCTCGTTGAGCAGCTGCTCCATCTCAGTGATGTAACACTCATCACACATGGAAAGGTATTCCATCACCACCTTGGCGTCCTTCTTATAAGCTTTGCCAATGGCTCCCTTATTTGCCTCAAACTGAACAATGTTGACTGTTCTGTACGAGGCAGTTAAGGAGTCTGAGGTGACAGAAAGCAGGGCCTCGTTCTTTTGCTATGTCAAAGCCAACTGCTATAAGAACACACAGAAATCTCCCCTTCTACTGGATTAAGGAACTTCCCTCCAAGAGAGAAAAGGAACAATAAAAAATACTGGAGGACAGAAAGTCACAAACTTTGAAAGAATACAATTTTAACAAGTACAGCTGGCAGCAGAACTGTGGAATGGCATGGAGTAACCTGGGACAGTAACTCCACATTCATGTTTAAACCATGCTTCACAGTCCAAACAAAGCCTAGCATTAACCTAGAAAAAAACAAGCACAGCAGTAAATCCCCTTTGACCACCTGAGTCAAGTCACCCACATGCTCAACTCTTTGCAGGTTACTTCCCACACATCTGCTGGTCTGTAACTCTATGTTTCCCTCTTAAATTTACAGATTTAACTTTAAATAGAGATGCACAGCTCTCCGAGACATCTCACTGTCAAATTACTTCTCACTTCAAGAGAATCTGGTTTATTCTGAAAGGATATAGGTTCTTTGAGAGGCTTCTCAGCTACAAGAGGAACTTTGGTGGCACGGGCATGGCAGGAGAGGTCGTAGCAAGAACGATCAGCACAGCCAACGATCTCAATCCAACCCTGAAAAAACAAAAGTGGAAGCTTTCACCAACTCGCTTTTTTTGTCCACTTAACCATCAAATATGTTTATTCGCCCTTAAACCCTCCCTTGCTCCCATGACTGTTTTTTCTACGTAATTAGCTCTGTTACAATAAGCAGCACTCGCTCACTAGTTGCTCCTTCATTTGAATGATTCCATTTGTTTCCAGAGGAAATGATCAGTTATCTACCCAGTGCCTGTGCTCAGGGCCAGTTTTCTACATGGCTTGGCAGAGCACAGCACTGTGCCAACAGCTCGGGGCTGGGACCAGAGCACACAGTTCTATCACTCACATGCTACAGGCACAAGAAGACATCATCCCTTCAAGGCTTCACTGCTCTGCAAGCTCGGATTAGACAGCAGGCAACCAGTCACATCAGAACAGCCAAAAGCCTGGCTCACCAGCTTGTAAAACACAGCACTTTTTTTCAACATTTCAGCAAGTATGTCAAGGAGGTATCTCAAAACACCATTCACACACACAGAACTGATGAAGCCTTCCAACACTCGCAGCAAATACAACCACCATCTGGACCTTCTAAAAGGCAATCCCAGGTAAGAAAAGGCCCATCAGCTGCTTTCCATGCACTCTGTCATATCAGCATGGACATACAGGCTGAAAGTAATGAAATATCACTAGTGATAAGCCTCTTTATTGCCTTAAAAGAAAAGAGAGAGAGAAAACAAACAAACAAACCAAACCCAAACCAAAATAAACAAACAGAAGAAATCAAACAAAAAACCTCACATGGATAAAACCCATTCTCTTTATCTCCTTAAAAGAAAAGAGAGAAAAAAACCAAAACAACAAACCTAAACCAAACCAAACAGAAGAAATGAAACAAAAAACCTCACATGGATAAAACCCATCAACCACGCACAACCTCCTCAGCCCTAGGGTTGTAGGAAGTTCTTCCTGCCCATAACTAAGGCTGGCTGAACAATCTGAAGTCGTGACCCTGTTCCCTGTGTGGACACCTTTGGGCTGAGCCTGCTACCAGTTTGGCTATCAAACTGGGCAGGACCTTGGATGGGGTTTACTCATATAAGGGTCACTGCAGTGTCACAGGCTAACCCCACAGACCTCAGCAAAATCCCTTCAATCTTTCAATCCTTTGTTGGAACTAGACCCCACAGAGTTCTTCAGATATTTCCAGGAGTCTGCACCTAACCTAGACTCCTTGTAAAGGCTAAGCAGGCTTCACTACACGAGGGAAAAATAATGAAATAACTTTTCCTTTTTTAACTCAGATTCAACCTAAAAAGTAGGTTCCATACCCTAAAAGAGGGGAATGACTTCATAATCAATAGAGCTTTTTAACTCAGATTCGACCTAAAAAGTAGATTCCGTACCCTTAAAGAGGGGAATGACTTCATAATCAATAGAGTTGAGTTACCATGCCTTCTAATACACTTCTCTTGAAACTACCATTCCAACTGATATACTTGGCTGAGACTTACTGAAGAGGCTGAAAGCTCTTCAAGAGAATCTAAAAATGAGTTTAAGAGCCCTGTCGCTAACTACCTACTGCTGCTCTACCTGAAAGAAAAATGACATATTTTTCAAAATCCTGCCAACAATATTAGAGAAAAACAAAGCACCCTACAAGGCCTGAACTGAAAAGCTCTTACTGACTCTGCAGGAAGATAAAAAATCCTTGGGAAATTTTGCTCCCAGCACCAGCTGTCTGAACTGGCAGGAGTGAACTCTCATTTCTCACAGCTTGGAAGTGGAAAAGGAAGAGCAAGCATTCTAGGAGAAAGGAATCTGCTCAGGAATAACACCTCCAGCAAAACAAATCCCTACCCACTGCTATTACAGAGGTTAGAGTCTTTGGAAAGCACCAGGACCTTTTTTTTTTTTTTTTAATTCTAGATGAAATTTGACCAGCACAATGTCCACAGGCAACTTCAGGCTCCACCACAGGGGTCTGAAGCACAGACTTACAAACAAGCACCAACAGTTCATAAACTCTGTTCAAGCCCACTGCAGGGAGCGACCTGCCCCCTTAGCCCTGGATTCAGAATATTTCACCTGCAGTAACCGTGTTCATACCAACGTGGGGCTGAACAGAAACATCACACTCACAGCCCTTGTTTTAAAAACCAAGAAATAAAACGGAGCCCCTTCCCACATGATCAGCAGATCTGACAGGGAGTGTCACTTTGCGACTTACATACGATGTTTTGGACTCTGCATCCCAGCAGTCACAGGCATAATGAGCCATCTCATTCTCCATATGCTGTCGGAAGCGCAGCTTCTCTGGGGATACACCGACCTTTGTAAGGAAGAGGTAGATTCTGCCAATGAAGTAACCGAGAACGGAGTTATTGATCACACCCTGGAAAGGGAAAAAGCAGGAAGAAAAAAAAAAAAAAAAAACAACACATAGACATTAATTCCTAAGGAACCAAAGTCATGATTTGTTGCACTTCTGCAGACAGCCTGACATGCTACAGACAACTTCTTGCAGCTGCCTGTGATAAAGCACTATGTCTCCCCTGAAACTATTAAATCTTTTCAAATTCATCTAGTGCCACTGGCACTATCTCCATCTGGCCAAAATAGTAATTTATTATTATTCTAGGACTCATCACTAACTGCCTCTGAAGATCATCTACTTGAAAATACCCTGCTGTATCCAACAGTGCAGTCACTGGCATGACAAGAGTGCATGGGACTTGCAGTTATGGCTCAGGACCCCACAACAGCTGTACCCTACAGCTCCCAGCTGCAACACAACAGGGAGGTGGTGGTCTTTTTTGTTGGTGGTTTTGTTTTAGGGGGAGTTGTCTGGGTTGGGGGCAGCGTTTTGGTGGTTTTTATTGGGGGGTTTTTAGGGGGTGAGGCGGAGGAGGTTGGTAAAACTACTCATTCATAATTTGCATGCATGGAGAATCAGGCAGTGAAACCCCAGTGTGAAAGCCATACACTGGTGGGGTCAGCAGCTGAGGATTAGATTCCCAGTCACTGCTGAGCTTCCAGCAGATATTAGTGTTCCTTTCCCATTAGCTAAGTGTGAAGCTTAACCTCCAACCACTATCCCAGCACCCCCACAGCCTTTCATTACTGATAACAAGGGCCAGGTTCGGATAAATCAGTGAAACCCCAATGTGAAAGCCATACACTGGTGGGGTCAGCAGCTGAGGATTAGATTCCCAGTCACTGCTGAGCTTCCAGCAGATATTAGTGTTCCTTTCCCATTAGCTAAGTGTGAAGCTTAACCTCCAACCACTATCCCAGCACCCCCAGAGCCTTTCATTACTGATAACAAGGGCCAGGTTCGGATCTCAGTCACACTGATTGCCTGAAGGGAACTGACTTTTACACCTGGGAGCAAACTCCAGCTGGCAGCAACCCAACAGTTCGTTATTCAGCCTTGAGAGCAACATTCAAACGAGGAAGCTGCGTGTGTTTTCAAGAGGAAGGTTACCTGTTGGACAGCATCTCCCAGCCGCATGACATGGGCAGACTGCCCGCTGACCTGGGCCTTGGAAGAGTAGAGGAGGATGTTGAGATCTGCCACGTTCTGAAACTTGGGGTGATTTTTCTCACTGGGATCCACAAAGTGCTCAATTTCTGCCATGGTGAATTCCCTAATGGAAATACAACCAACCAGGTGTATTAAATATTTTATGTGTCAGCCACAGCCCCTTTAATAAATGATTATGCCTTAGCCTCTCAGAAGCAAGTCAGTAGCTTAAAAACATATACAAACCCAGAGCAACAATGTATAGATTGGAACGTCAACCAGTCTTGACACTGAATTTAGTCTCAAATTCCTAATAAATCTTTCTACAAATTCACCTAGAGATTTCCAGACCATGGTCATCACCACTGTGATTCAGAGCAGAGAACACCACTTTTGGAAATACTTCCAGAAGTTCTCCAAACTGCTGTGATCCCCATATTAGAAGTATACATTTCCTATAGGGTAATTGAAGACTAATCCACTGATTAACTCAGTAGCCTTAACTCATATTAGAGGTGCCCAAAATAGCCAGATGAGGTGATAATTTCTTGAAGATAATGATACTGCTACGATCAGCAATGGTGTATGTTCTGTTTGAAGAACTTGTCTCTAAGATATCTACATTCATACATTGATTCTTAGCCTTCTTGCTTGAAATCACTTTACATTGAATTATCTTAATATCAAGAACCTTTAAAAAAGCTCTAGGTAATCATTAACTTTAAATCACTGGCATCAGGATATAATTTGCTATGATAGCATAATAACACGGTCTCCAATAAATGTGCCACAAGCGTATAATTTATATTTGACTGAAAATGCATTTCAATGAGACAAGTTCTCGTTTCCAGATGTGCAAGGGAGAACAGGAGGACTGAAAAAATTCCAAGAAGAGTTCCCTTAGTGCTAACGATCCCATTGCCTCTCACTGACATTTATGGCACCCTATTAATCAATTACCAAGCTTACAACACACACTGCCTGTGTGTACGACACAACCACTCTGACTCTGCACGGGAGCTCTGCTTCCAAATTAGATGGAAGAGACTTCTGTTCAGAATAGTTCTGAAATACAGATATTGCCCTTAATGAAATGCAATAGTCACTTCTGTCCTGAGACAGAAAGCTTTGAGTGCACGGGAGCTCTGCTTCCAAATTAGACGGAAGAGACTTCTGTTCACAATAGTTCAGCTGAAATACAGATATTGCCCTTAACGAAATGCAATCGTCACTTCTGTCCTGAGACAGAAAGCTTTGAAAGTAATTCTCAATAGCCCTGAGCTTTCCTGCCTGCCTGATCTTGGGACACAAGCACACATCAGGTTATCTCCCAACTTCCTCTCCGCAGTAAGCCGCAGATCTGCAGGTTTCCCCAGACAAGGAAATGCTGCTGCAAGGTCAATCACATTTGAATTCCAGATTCCAGTTTTAAAGTAAATCACGTGGACATAATTAAACAAGCAAAGCCACATGTCCTGTAGAGAACACAGCTACCTTTAGTATGATTTGTTTGGATTTTGATGGAAGCCAAATTTTGTTAGTAAAACTGATTTTAATCTAGGTGTTTCTAATGCAACAGCTATTTCAGAGATCCTACTTCCCACCAGCCAGGCTTAGAGAGAATTCCATAGGTAAAACCTTAACTAAATGAGTTCTTTGCTTGTGAACCCTTGGGCACATTATCAGAAATCCTCTGGAAGAAAGCCCTAATGGGAAACAATCATGTACAAACACTGGAACACAAGGGAGGTGCCACCTGCTCCCAGGTCCCCTTCTGTTTGAAAGAGAAAATGTGCAGTACCTCACTCTGATAAGGCCGGAGCGGGGTGAGATTTCATTTCTGAAGGAATTTCCAATCTGGGCAGCAGCAAAAGGCAGTTTGCCTTGGTTAAACTCCAGAAGACGCTTGAAGTTGAGGAATATTCCCTGTGCAGTTTCTGGCCTCAGATAGCTGAAAGAAGATGGGGAAGAGCAAAAAAAAATAATCAGGAAGATAAAAGGGTGGGGAAAGCAGAGAGAAAAGAAAAACACAGTTACTAGAAAACATAAAGGTCGTACTTTTTCTCTTGAGTCTTTTAACTTCAGACACAAAACAATGAAGCAACAGATTGAGGGGAAAAAAACAAACAGGCATCAGCTGCAGCCCAAACACAGCACTCCATAGTTACTCCCCAAAGTAAACTGAATGACTTGGCTGCTTTTGAGGTGCAAGTATGGAATGGAAAAAGGTGTTTGCATGAAATACAGTGTACAGCACAGAGGTCAGAGGGAAGGTACCCTCCCTTTGCCTTTTCTATGTAGGCCTGACCTGTACCAGGCTGCTTACAAAAATGGATTTTGCAGGCAAACCATGACTATGCCTTTGCTGTTACAAACTGTGAAGCGGCTTTAGTGTAAGGCCCCTACAACCCCTCCAGTGAGCTGAGACTTCCACAGAGGATACCACCTACACAGACTATTTGATGTACTGCTCTGGAGAACACAAATGACATGCATCTCTGATGCCATCCCAAAGGATATACAAGAATCATATTCTCTTCAATGGGGGTTTCAGTTTTAGTTTCGGAGACCCCAGCTCAAGGCAACAGCCTGTACATTCTCACAGAATAACTACAAACACCTAGAAAATGATGCCACACTGGATCACACCTTCATCCTGAAACAGGTACAATGAAGCAGGTTCTCTATAGCCTTGAAGTCACTGACAATTGAGAACCCAACCTTAACTGGCTTTATGGAAACAGCTCCAACCAGTAAGGGCATTGCTGTGATCCACAAAGTCTGCCTGCTTCAGGGATTTTCATAATGCTGCAACAGCTCCTTGTTTCTTGCACCTTTCACCAAGAGTCCAAGGAATGCCAACCTGCCAGAGAAGACTGGGACTGAAAGGCAGGGGAAGGCTACTCAAGAAGAAATTGCATATTTCCATCCTGATGAGACTTTGTTGATCTCTGAAGTGAGAGATTATGATCGACGAAGAAGAGAGAGTGTGAGCACAATGAGATTAGTACCTACCCGGGCATGTTTCCTCCAGGCCCAATGGAGGTCTTGAACATCAGATTGAAAGAAACAGGAGGGGACAGGTCATTCCCAGTGATAGGTGACTTCACATTGTAGTTCACAAAGAGATCTGCAAGTTCTTGCTGGCCGTAATTGTCCAACTAATATCAAAACACAGGAGAATTTGAATTACTAGACAAAATAACAGGAAAGAATGTCCTCTTCATGTTTTACCAAGTGTGATTCACAGCTCTGAATCATCCACCCAGACTATTTCCTTTGAACCTAAATTTTCCAGCAAGGTGAAGTTTGAACCAATGATAGAAGAATACCCTGCTTATCAGCAAACTCGTTCTAGTAATTTAGGTCCACGACTCAGTCATACCACAGAAAGTCTGAACTCTAAATAGAAATGCAAGCACTGAGCATAAGAGTGGGTGTAAGGAAGAAGAAAAGTCATTGGGACTGCATCACCACCCACCAGCAGCTTCTTTTGAACAGTTTCAGCTAAAACATGGGGTGCAGTGTGTTGGGAAGGAAAAGAAACGCAGCAATGAAAAGAAGGCTAAAATTTCTGCAGTGTTTTGTCTGCATTAATTTTTCTTTCTTCTGCTGCATGAAACGCAATATTCAAGCTATGCAGTAGATTCTCCCTTTTAGAGCTGATCTGCAGCACAGGGATTCTTGGTGAAACATTTTCCATTTGCTCTGAAAGCAACTGGGTAACGACTGGAAGCTTTCAAAAGTGGGATAATCTTCCAGGTCCCTACCTTCCCCTTTCTCTGGAAGATGGGAATCAAGCAGTAGCAGAATACAGATCTAACTGCAATCTAACCACACAAAAACTGCAATTTCTGGCACTGTTTTGTCCATTTATGTGCCTTTTGCAAATGTACATTTAAATGTAGTTTCTAGACTTAATTATGATCTATACTGAACAGTACAGCAATGATTTAACACTCAAGTTTAAAATCAAATGAGCTACTTCTAGCATTAATTGTCATGATTCTGCATATATCAGAGAAAGCTCAAGACAGGAGATAAAAAAAAGACTTTATTAATAGAAGAATTCCCCTAAAGGATGGTCAAAGTTCAGTGTTGTAGTGTGGAAAACCTAATGACAGCTGTTCAGTGATGCAACACACTGAAAAAAAAAAGTTGCTCTTTCTGGAAGGAAATATTCATTTTATGCATGGTTCTGGAAGCATTTATCCTAGAAGTCATGAGAAAAAAACACATTAAAAAACAAAGCAAGAAAAACAAATAAAAAAATAAAGGCAAATGTCTGTACAGCAGCTCAGGAATGTCAGCCTGGAGCACCAACTATTCTCACAGTAAACACAGGAAAAATCTGTGCAGGGTGCTACAGACAGAAGAACAAATCTCAAGTGCTTCAAAGCCGAGACAACTTTAAAACACACCAGTTCAGTGCTAAGGTGATTCAGAAAAATCCTGAGAAAACTTCTCATCTGTCTCTGCTCCTTTGTATCATAAACCCCCAGTGAGGGATTGACAAAGGTAAACAGGGGATTCAGAAAGAAAAGGCTTTTGGCAGGGTGTGAAGTGAAGCAGAGCAGAGCAGCTCCAAGGACTGAGCTTCAGCCCTATCCACCCAACATTCAGGAGACTAATATAATATCAATAACTTCCCAAAATAGAAGAAGAAGAAGGGAGATACAATTAACCAGCAAGTTTACAGAATTTGGAAACCAGCAAGTTTTCAGCATTTAGGAGCGTGTACAGCCTACAAGTACCTCTGAGGTAAAGACTTGTGAGCATCTTTACATCCAACATTCAGGAGACTAATATGATAGCAATAACTTCCCAAAATGGCAGAAGAAGGGAGATGCAATTAACCAGCAAGTTTACAGAATTTGGTAACCAGCAAGTTTTCAGCATTTAGGAGCATGTACAGCCTACAAGTACTTCTGAGGTAAAGACTTGTGAGCATCTTTACAGACACAGAAGGGACACTGCCTCTGGACTGTGTGCATCACACTTCCTCTGCTACACACACATCCCTGAAGCATTCACCTCCCCACGCAGGCACCTACCTGCGTTAGAACATTTTCCATTTCTGCCTTTTTTTCTGCTGTGCACTTCTTGTCAGACATAAGCTTTTGCAGGTGAGCTGCAAACAAGAAAAACGAGCAGTGAGTTTATACAGCAACCCCATCACTGACCCCAGCCTAAAGCTGGACAAATCAGGAGGACCCTCCAGCATGAGCATAAGTGTATGTATGTCCACTGCTTGTCTTGCTAGTGTCTATCAGGGTAATTCCACTCATGTCATCAGGGCAATGCTGACCTACAGCTGAAGAGCATCACCAGTTCGCTGTCCTCGTGTGCCACAGGGAAAACAGGTCATTATCTAATTTATTTCCAATACTCATTCCTCTAAACCCAGGCAATGGCTTTGTAGTCTCTTTCTCCTTTTTTTTTTTTTTCTTTCTATACAGACTGGAAATTAAAAGCAACGTCTGATCCCAGGCCAGCAAGGCTGATTTTATCCAAATGCACTCAGAGGCACATACTGACTTGGTACAGCAGGGTCAGACTGCATTCCACGTCACAGCACAACATCCTCCGTGAGACACAAAGGCAGACAGTGATGCCAAGACTTCCCACTCCCACTCAAAAAAAGCAATCTGACTTTTTAGTGGCAGTAACAGCAGGTGGCTGCTCACCAGGGATGGGCTGCAGAAGAGACAGGGACACTGTTGTTTATGATGCTGTGCAGTGTCCAATGTGGGCAGATGTTAGATGGACTTCTTTTGGGTTTTTTTTTTTTCATAGAAGAAAAATTCTGAGTATTATGAGAGCAGCTTTAATGCCAATATAGATTGTTCTACATTCTTAACTTCCAAGGAGAAGGCTAGAAAACTAGAGACCAAAACCCACTTAAACCAAGAGCGGAACAATCCCTCCTTTCACAATGGAGCTGTATATGAAAAACCTTTCAGACAGGTTTTTTATTTCTAAGATTCCTTCATGTGATTTGTTTGTTTGGTTGGTTTTTAAACAAATTTTTATCAATAACCGGAAAGAAGCGTGAAGACTTTGCAAACCTAAGAAATGCCTGAAGTCTACTTAGCGTTCCCGAAAGAGAGCTGAATTCTAAGATATATGAAAGTCAGTACCTGCTGTGCAACTGACCTTTACATAGGGAAAACATGCTCTGTCCCCTTATATCATCATTAAATCATTTGTCAGTTCTCAGCAAAAATACACTAAAACTCAAGGAAACCAAGACCAGAATATGGTAGAGAACAGGACCCTTGATACATAGGGAGCCCTCAGCTTAGACACACAGTAATCTTTTATGACACAGGATTTTGTAAAAAGAGACCCAACTATGTTTGCACTAGAGATCCTGTACCTCATTTAAGACATTAACACAACCTTTGGGTGGAACTGAGAACTTACAGGATCTTTGCTACGGTATGATTAATGAATTACAAACACAAGTATGAAAGACTGGCTACAGACTGGCTACACCAACTGGTCTTCCTTGAGAGAGATACTCTTTTCCCATGTTTGTACCACTGCAAGAAATCCCCAAGCCCATGCAGCCTTGGAACAAACCCATACCTTTTAAGAGATGATCAGCACGAAAACATTCCCCATTTTTCACATCTTTCACCATGAAGTCAGCAAACTTGTCTACATGGCCAGAAGTCCTGGAAAAGAGGGTACAAATAAGAAACGTGAAAGCTGCCACCGGACAGCTCTGGGTATTGAGTGATCCCAGTGCACACACCATTATCAAAGAGAAGCCCTTCAAACTATGCACCCAAACTGCAGGCTCACTCTTGCTTCAGGTTATATATTCACATTAACCAGTACTATCCCACAGAAAATCTGATCTGTGAGAAAGTACCAATACACCTAAATCTTAAAACATCACCTAATCCTTTTTCTTGTCGCCTTGATCTTTTAGAAAAAGGTATAATGGCAATTTCCTACGTAGGAGACATTAAGACATTAGACTCCTAGACACGAGTCCCACTGCTCTCCCTGATTTATGGAACAACAGCTTCTCACACTGACCTGTGAACTGATACCTAATTATTTTGTACTGCAATGGGGTATGAAATTGGGTGACCCAGTCTCAAGATCCCTCTGGGTAATTTTACAGAAGACTGTAAAATGCAACTATGACAATAGACTCATATTTACTTCAGAACAGGCTCTGGTGTGAGCATGGTACAGTCAATCTCCAGGATTTGCTCTTCCTGAATAAAGTGCTGCCTCCATGCCTGGATGATGTTGTTCTTCAAAGCACACCCAACAGGCCCAAAGTCATACAGACCGCTGACACCTGCAAAAAGAAAAAGGTATAAAAATGTGGAGGGTGCCAGACTGTATGAACCTGCATTGTTTGGAGGATAAGTCCTCCATTCTCAGTGTTTCCACCAGCTGGTTTAAGCCTGAGGCAATTTTCTGACCATGAAGCATCAGCTTCTCTGGGCTGAACAGAATATGGAATGGTGTCCCATGACATAAAGGTTGAAAGCAAACTCTGTGAAGCACCTAGATGGACACTGCCACTGGGGCATCAGGTAGAAGCTGAAACTGATAAATTCCTGCAACCAACAACTGGAAAAGCCACATTCCCTCCACCAACGGATTATATTCTGTGGAGAGTTTTGTGGGAGCAATCCGAATACAGAAGAAGTGATAATGCATGGGCCCAAGCAATGGTTTTTGTCAGCAATAAAGTATATCTGCCAATCACTATTTTAAGTACAAAGATGATCAAAAGAAAGAAAAAGACAATAAAATAACCCAGAGTATTTATTTTAGTATTTTAGGTGAAAGAGCAGTAACTATGCAGGCACTGTGCTGCCCCTGCTCACCCCAACCTGCCTCAAATCAGCTATCTGAAGAGGTTTAACAGCCACAGTTGTTCACCTGTTCCATAAAGTTCATTGACAAAGTTCATTAGGTTAACAAGTTCTAAAGTTCACAGTAGTTTTGAGCATTACTTTGCCAAGGAAAGCTCAAACAGAGAAGAATGGTTATGAGGAAATAAGCTGATCGCCTCCTTAAAAGCCAAAACACCCTACCTCTCTGTAAAGAAAAAGTCCTTTACAATGTAATGCTCAGAACTCACATACTAAAGTCTGCTCATTTGCATTCAGAAAGCAAAAGACTAATTTTGAATCACCTCCTGACCCAGAGACTTTAGGAAGGGGAAAACTTTTGAAAGGCTTACAGACTCAAGCAGGACAGTTTAAAGCCAACTTTAAAAACAATTATTTTATGTTGTATTAATATAAGATTGCAAGAGTACAGTATTTCACATCACAAGAAAGACCAGAACATTAGCCTCAAGGGATTAAAAAATGTAAATTTCTTCAAATCTGTACCTCCATAAATAGAAAAGGCTTGATCATAGAAAAACCTCCTTTTCAGGGTGTCTTCCATTTTAGCTCTGTCCACAATGTCATCTTTGGGCTGTAAGGCCAGCTCCTGTAATTCAAGCAAACCAAAACCAGTTAATAATTCCCATTTCTGGCAGGAGGACAAGTCCTCTCCATTCAATACTACGAGTCAAAAGTCTGTAAAGACCATTTTGAAGCAAAAGGTATCCTGCCAACATGCTCATTTTCTATAGAGGAATGGTCACACTGAGATTCAAGCGCTCAATGATGAACGTGATTGTCTGTCTGAATGCAGCATTTTACACACTCGAAGCAGACTCATCCGCCCTAACTTTCAGACAACTAAGTCTGAGCTAATTATCCTCAGCTGTCTTTACAATGAGTGGAGAGAAATGGCCACTTCTAAAGCAATTCTTCTGACCTATTTCCCTCTCCTCACTAGAAAAAGAGCTTAAAGCGACTAGCACAGACTGCAACCATCTAACTCTCGGTATATATGAAGCTTTCAATGAAGTGTTCCTCACATAAATGAATTTTAACCACAAAGATTATGAACATCATCTTTGTGCTCTGCCAAAGCAGAGCTAGTTGTATTGAGCTATTTAGCTAGTTGTATGAAGAATCTATTTGCAAAAAGTAGGCTTTCACAAACACAGCCCCGTGCACACAGAAACCTTAGTGACAAAGTGCCTGACTAGGTTCTGTGAAAAAGTTTTACAGCAGACTCACTATTTCAGCTGAAAACTTATGATTTTTGCAACCAACCCCATTAGTGAAGTCAACAGACTTGAAACATTTTCTTCAACAAAGACGTTTTGATAATAGAAGCAGAGTTAAGCCAGGAAGTTCAACAAATTAATTCAGATCCTGCCAAGTGGTTAGCACTATCATTTTGAACAGACTTTTGGTAATAAGAAGTATAGTATGACCACTAATTTCAAACTTTTCTTTTTTGATCACCTATAAAGACAAATAAACGTGGTCTAATGTTAAAAGCACTGTCCCTCTGCTGCTCCCATGAATTAGCATAAGCCAAGGAGTAACTTTGCACGAGAGAGTCAAAGACAGAGTACACACAAGAGGAAGCACCAGAACAGTACTTTTAAAGCAGAGAAAGGGAACCCATTTGGCCTAAAAAATGCAGAATCACATTTCACAATGACCAGGGTTTCTTAAGAGAAAGGGTGGGTTTTGCCCAGAGATGGACAGAAGGAAAGGAATGGTGACACAGCCCAATCCTGAACTGGCAGGGAGAAATGGCCAGCAGCACGGCAGTAACTGGAGCAGGTACACAATTCTGTAGAGCCCCTGTTCTACTGCCTGAAGAGAATAGTTAATGAACTGGTGCAGAAATCAAAGAAACAGTCTCTTCTATACGGCATGCATTCATAAACATAAATATATTCATAAAGAGAAGGCAGAAAAGTGCCTGTGTTAGCCTTGAAGGGGAAGAAAGACCCTGTATAGGAGCAGAATCATCTACCGCCTAAAGACACGGTGTGAGGACATAAAGCCAAGGAATCTTAAACACTCAACTGCTCTGCCCTGTTCAAAGCTTCAAATTCAGAGCCATTCTGCTATCTTTAAGTGGGCTTGAAAAATGTACCAGCAGCTGCTGGAGCTAACGAACATTCACAGCCCTGCCTTCTGCTAAAGTTGCAAGCGACCGCGCTGCATTGCTGGAAAAAATCGTCGAGAGAGAAAGACCACATTGGAGAGCTGCACTCAGAAGGGCAGACACTGCCTTTGCAAGGTCATTCTTGCGCTGACAGGGACACAGCCCACACAAATTGTGTAACTGGCAAGCACGCCTGCATCCTCCCGGCACCCTTCCAAGGGAGAGGTGGGGCTCCCGGGGATACCAGGGCTCCAAACCTGCCTCGCTACATCTCTCTGCGTCAGGCTTCCGAGGGCTGGGAAACAGAATTGGGAAAACATCTAAAAACTATTTACGCCCTAGCTATCAATATAGGTTTCACACGATGGTTTCAAAGCACAGTTCTATGCTGAATACTTAGTCAAAATGACATCT
This sequence comes from Calidris pugnax, assembly GCF_001431845.1. Lineage (NCBI taxonomy): Eukaryota > Metazoa > Chordata > Aves > Charadriiformes > Scolopacidae > Calidris > Calidris pugnax. The sequence continues at coordinate 3,603,046 of NW_015090864.1, forward strand.
TTTTACTCGGGTTAAATGTATGCAAAGGGCTGGTGACAAGAGGCCTGACAGCGTTAACTGCTCCTCCCGTGACTCTGTAGGACAAATAGGGTCAAGTGGTTTCAGTTCAGCTACGCTCACATCCTCACAGTAAGTTAGTGGCAAGTGTTGGCAGATTTATGTATTTATGCATTTATTTTTAAGAGTACCACCAAGGCAAAGCTACAATCATTTTTATACGAAATATAAATTAGAAAGAACCTCGCAGTTTCCTGGGTGAATACACGCACTCGACTGTCTTTAAGCTTCAAGAGCTTCTTTTTGTTATTTCAGTCTGAAAAGGGGAGGGAAGCTTGTGGGATAAGGAAGTGTATTTTTACTTGTTTAGCAATCTAGAGACAAAACTAACTTGAAATTCCATCATTTCATTGCAGAAAGACTTTTCAGAGCACAGTTGCATTTAAAAAAGGGGCACAATTTCAATACATCACTCTCTTTAAGGCTGCGGAAAACCATAGGCTACTTGAAACCTCTCCAAAAACTTTGTTTAAACTGTAATCATAGAAGAAAAATTGGAACAAACCCATACCTTTTAAGAGATGATCAGCACGAAAACATTCCCCATTTTTCACATCTTTCACCATGAAGTCAGCAAACTTGTCTACATGGCCAGAAGTCCTAGAAAAGATGGTACAAATAAGAAACGTGAAAGCTGCCACAGGACAGCTCTGGGTATTGAGTGATCCCAGTGCACACACCATTATCAAAGAGAAGCCCTTCAAACTATGCACCCAAACTGCAGGCTCACTCTTGCTTCAGGTTATATATTCACATTAACCAGTACTATCCCACAGAAAATCTGATCTGTGAGAAAGTACCAATACACCTAAATCTTAAAACATCACCTAATCCTTTTTCTTGTCGCCTTGATCTTTTAGAAAAAGGTATAATGGCAATTTCCTACGTAGGAGACATTAAGACATTAGACTCCTAGACACGAGTCCCACTGCTCTCCCTGATTTATGGAACAACAGCTTCTCACACTGACCTGTGAACTGATACCTAATTATTTTGTACTGCAATGGGGTATGAAATTGGGTGACCCAGTCTCAAGATCCCTCTGGGTAATTTTACAGAAGACTGTAAAATGCAACTATGACAATAGACTCATATTTACTTCAGAACAGGCTCTGGTGTGAGCATGGTACAGTCAATCTCCAGGATTTGCTCTTCCTGAATAAAGTGCTGCCTCCATGCCTGGATGATGTTGTTCTTCAAAGCACACCCAACAGGCCCAAAGTCATACAGACCGCTGACACCTGCAAAAAGAAAAAGGTATAAAAATGTGGAGGGTGCCAGACTGTATGAACCTGCATTGTTTGGAGGATAAGTCCTCCATTCTCAGTGTTTCCACCAGCTGGTTTAAGCCTGAGGCAATTTTCTGACCATGAAGCATCAGCTTCTCTGGGCTGAACAGAATATGGAATGGTGTCCCATGACATAAAGGTTGAAAGCAAACTCTGTGAAGCACCTAGATGGACACTGCCACTGGGGCATCAGGTAGAAGCTGAAACTGATAAATTCCTGCAACCAACAACTGGAAAAGCCACATTCCCTCCACCAACGGATTATATTCTGTGGAGAGTTTTGTGGGAGCAATCCGAATACAGAAGAAGTGATAATGCATGGGCCCAAGCAATGGTTTTTGTCAGCAATAAAGTATATCTGCCAATCACTATTTTAAGTACAAAGATGATCAAAAGAAAGAAAAAGACAATAAAATAACCCAGAGTATTTATTTTAGTATTTTAGGTGAAAGAGCAGTAACTATGCAGGCACTGTGCTGCCCCTGCTCACCCCAACCTGCCTCAAATCAGCTATCTGAAGAGGTTTAACAGCCACAGTTGTTCACCTGTTCCATAAAGTTCATTGACAAAGTTCATTAGGTTAACAAGTTCTAAAGTTCACAGTAGTTTTGAGCATTACTTTGCCAAGGAAAGCTCAAACAGAGAAGAATGGTTATGAGGAAATAAGCTGATCGCCTCCTTAAAAGCCAAAACACCCTACCTCTCTGTAAAGAAAAAGTCCTTTACAATGTAATGCTCAGAACTCACATACTAAAGTCTGCTCATTTGCATTCAGAAAGCAAAAGACTAATTTTGAATCACCTCCTGACCCAGAGACTTTAGGAAGGGGAAAACTTTTGAAAGGCTTACAGACTCAAGCAGGACAGTTTAAAGCCAACTTTAAAAACAATTATTTTATGTTGTATTAATATAAGATTGCAAGAGTACAGTATTTCACATCACAAGAAAGACCAGAACATTAGCCTCAAGGGATTAAAAAATGTAAATTTCTTCAAATCTGTACCTCCATAAATAGAAAAGGCTTGATCATAGAAAAACCTCCTTTTCAGGGTGTCTTCCATTTTAGCTCTGTCCACAATGTCATCTTTGGGCTGTAAGGCCAGCTCCTGTAATTCAAGCAAACCAAAACCAGTTAATAATTCCCATTTCTGGCAGGAGGACAAGTCCTCTCCATTCAATACTACGAGTCAAAAGTCTGTAAAGACCATTTTGAAGCAAAAGGTATCCTGCCAACATGCTCATTTTCTATAGAGGAATGGTCACACTGAGATTCAAGCGCTCAATGATGAACGTGATTGTCTGTCTGAATGCAGCATTTTACACACTCGAAGCAGACGCACTGAGATTCAAGCGCTCAGTGATGAACGTGATTGTCTGAATGCAGCATTTTACACACTCGAAGCAGACTCATCCGCCCTAACTTTCAGACAACTAAGTCTGAGCTAATTATCCTCAGCTGTCTTTACAATGAGTGGAGAGAAATGGCCACTTCTAAAGCAATTCTTCTGACCTATTTCCCTCTCCTCACTAGAAAAAGAGCTTAAAGCGACTAGCACAGACTGCAAACATCTAACTCTCGGTATATATGAAGCTTTCAATGAAGTGTTCCTCACATAAATGAATTTTAACCACAAAGATTATGAACATCATCTTTGTGCTCTGCCAAAGCAGAGCTAGTTGTATTGAGCTATTTAGCTAGTTGTATGAAGAATCTATTTGCAAAAAGTAGGCTTTCACAAACACAGCCCCGTGCACACAGAAACCTTAGTGACAAAGTGCCTGACTAGGTTCTGTGAAAAAGTTTTACGGCAGACTCACTATTTCAGCTGAAAACCTATGATTTTTGCAACCAACCCCATTAGTGAAGTCAACAGACTTGAAACATTTTCTTCAACAAAGACGTTTTGATAATAGAAGCAGAGTTAAGCCAGGAAGTTCAACAAATTAATTCAGATCCTGCCAAGTGGTTAGCACTATCATTTTGAACAGACTTTTGGTAATAAGAAGTATAGTATGACCACTAATTTCAAACTTTTCTTTTTTGATCACCTATAAAGACAAATAAACGTGGTCTAATGTTAAAAGCACTGTCCCTCTGCTGCTCCCATGAATTAGCATAAGCCAAGGAGTAACTTTGCACGAGAGAGTCAAAGACAGAGTACACACAAGAGGAAGCACCAGAACAGTACTTTTAAAGCAGAGAAAGGGAACCCATTTGGCCTAAAAAATGCAGAATCACATTTCACAATGACCAGGGTTTCTTAAGAGAAAGGGTGGGTTTTGCCCAGAGATGGACAGAAGGAAAGGAATGGTGACACAGCCCAATCCTGAACTGGCAGGGAGAAATGGCCAGCAGCACGGCAGTAACTGGAGCAGGTACACAATTCTGTAGAGCCCCTGTTCTACTGCCTGAAGAGAATAGTTAATGAACTGGTGCAGAAATCAAAGAAACAGTCTCTTCTATACGGCATGCATTCATAAACATAAATATATTCATAAAGAGAAGGCAGAAAAGTGCCTGTGTTAGCCTTGAAGGGGAAGAAAGACCCTGTATAGGAGCAGAATCATCTACCGCCTAAAGACACGGTGTGAGGACATAAAGCCAAGGAATCTTAAACACTCAACTGCTCTGCCCTGTTCAAAGCTTCAAATTCAGAGCCATTCTGCTATCTTTAAGTGGGCTTGAAAAATGTACCAGCAGCTGCTGGAGCTAACGAACATTCACAGCCCTGCCTTCTGCTAAAGCTGCAAGCGACCGCGCTGCATTGCTGGAAAAAATCGTCGAGAGAGAAAGACCACATTGGAGAGCTGCACTCAGAAGGGCAGACACTGCCTTTGCAAGGTCATTCTTGCGCTGACAGGGACACAGCCCACACAAATTGTGTAACTGGCAAGCACGCCTGCATCCTCCCGGCACCCTTCCAAGGGAGAGGTGGGGCTCCCGGGGATACCAGGGCTCCAAACCTGCCTCGCTACATCTCTCTGCGTCAGGCTTCCGAGGGCTGGGAAACAGAATTGGGAAAACATCTAAAAACTATTTACGCCCTAGCTATCAATATAGGTTTCACACGATGGTTTCAAAGCACAGTTCTATGCTGAATACTTAGTCAAAATGACATCTTTTTACTCGGGTTAAATGTATGCAAAGGGCTGGTGACAAGAGGCCTGACAGCGTTAACTGCTCCTCCCGTGACTCTGTAGGACAAATAGGGTCAAGTGGTTTCAGTTCAGCTACGCTCACATCCTCACAGTAAGTTAGTGGCAAGTGTTGGCAGATTTATGTATTTATGCATTTATTTTTAAGAGTACCACCAAGGCAAAGCTACAATCATTTTTATACGAAATATAAATTAGAAAGAACCTCGCAGTTTCCTGGGTGAATACACGCACTCGACTGTCTTTAAGCTTCAGGAGTTTCTTTTTGTTATTTCAGTCTGAAAAGGGGAGGGAAGCTTGTGGGATAAGGAAGTGTATTTTTACTTGTTTAGCAATCTAGAGACAAAACTAACTTGAAATTCCATCATTTCATTGCAGAAAGACTTTTCAGAGCACAGTTGCATTTAAAAAAGGGGCACAATTTCAATACATCACTCTCTTTAAGGCTGCGGAAAACCATAGGCTACTTGAAACCTCTCCAAAAACTTTGTTTAAACTGTAACAAATAAAATGGCTTCTAAAGAAACATGTTCTATGCCAGTCTGGGAATTTAAATGCTGCACAAAGAATCTGAAAATGAAACTGACTACAGTGAACAGCATGTCCTCTTACTGTGCAAAAAAAAATAAATCTATGCAATAAACAAAGATTAACAACATATACACTGAATTTCAGCTTTGACTATGAACAACGTGGCCTCATGTTTATTTGTTCACACACTGGGATTTAACACTAACAGGAATTAGCATAATAGATAAGGAATGACATTGCCACTAGTTGGAAACTTGCAAACTATTTCAGAAGAGAATCAGTCTACCCCACTATGAGCCTTTAGCCCAAACCAATACTGTAAAAAAGCACCAAGTAGAGATTTCAAGGCTTTTGTGATAAAACTGTGAAACTCCAATTTAATTTCCAGACTCACCTTTGCTTCTAGGATCCTCTTCCGAGCTTTGAGCTCTGCTACAGCTCTGTCGATGTCCGCTTGAGGAGCTTTCTCTTCCTTCAGCTTCCTTACCAGTTCTCCCTAGGAGGAGGAGACAAAACACAAGATATAATTCTTTCTTCGAATGCCATAGAAAAGAATGCTCCTTCTTCCAGCTCCCCTGGCAATCCAAAAAGAGGGGGTTCTCCTGCCTTCCCACTCTCCACACAGGTCTCAAGAGCCTGCTTCAAATGTGAGAAGCACGCATTTGAGAGTCAGCAGAACTAGACATCATTAGAGAAATTCATGCCCCTCACACTACTGTTAAATCCCAGACCTGTTGTTAAATCTCAGTGTGCAAATATACTCCTGTCTGTACCACTTCACAGCAGATTTCCACAAATCTTAGTTTTCTGTCCACTAAATGGATTCTCGGACGGTTATACAGTAATAAAGCTTCTCTTCCTTCTTTGAGGATGCACTAAATGGATTCTCGGATGGTTATACAGTAATAAAGCTTCTCTTCCTTCTACCCCTTCCTTTTTCTTCAAAATTTATAACCATTTTAGACTTCTTTTCCTCTGTCATAAGCACACAAATTTTTAGAAGAAGGTCTCACAGAAAACAGACATTTCTAGCCTAATGTCTAAGCAAAGAAGGCATTGCATTATCTCTAAAAACTGTTACTGTTTTAAAAACTTGTCCAGTAACTTTGGAAAAGAAGAGATAAAAAAAAAGAAAACCAAACATAAAAAGACCCCAATGCCTATAAAACTTGTCCAGTAACTTTGGAAAAGAATAGAGTAAAAAAAAAAACAAAACCAAACATAAAAAGACCCCAATGCCTAAATATGCAAGTGCAGCAAAACCCTGCAGTGGGCTCACACTGAGGTCAAACCACCATCACCTTGTCACAGTCCCACAAAGGTCCCTTTGCCCTGTGCAGACAATCTTCCCCTTTCATCCCAGGGAAGTGCTCAACCCCCAAATACCCAAGAGCATGCTTTTCTGAACGGGACCCTCAGTGGTCCTGCCCAGCTTGCTCTTGCAGATAAATTAATTAAAAGTCTTCCTTTCAGTCTGCTCTTCAGCCAAAACCAAGGTCTACCTCGAGTTACTGAGAAGGACAAAGGAGCTGGCCCAGGAGGGAAAAGCACAGAGATGTCAATGCCTTCTCAAGTGGGATGTTCTAAGAATGAGATGCTCCAAGTTCAGCTTTTTTTTTGCACCTTGCACTTCTCCATTAAACAAAAAGAAAAAAAAAAGACAAAAAAACCAACAAAACAATCCAAAGAGATTACAACATTTTCACAATACCAGCTTTTTCATAAATTTGGAGGTTTTCTGACAGGCAACTGAGAAACCAAAGAGAAGAGAATACACAGATTGCCATTCAGTAATCAGATTAAAAAAGATAAAAGTGCTTCAGAGACTCAGGGCTCAAAGGCTAATTTTATTAATAAAGGGAGGAAGACTCAAAAGACTGCATTAAAACAAACACACCAAGAAAAGAAAGAAAAATAAGAACCTGTCAGGCTCGCTAACCCCATCGGCTACAGGAACTGAACAAAATCTGCTGTTTCCTTCCTGTTAACTAGTTATACCAAAACGTGAAAGTTTCACTCTAAGGCTGAGGGCTTCAACTGCCATTCCTGGGTAACGTGGCAGAGGGAGGGATCTGATCTTTTTCTTTTTTTTCTTTTAAAGTAGTAAGTCTAAATCGTCTTTGTTGAGCTGGGGGGTCGGGAGTGGAAAAACATCAAGGCGAGAGCAAAAGCAGCTACTGCTGACTCAACAGAGCTATCGCCCTGCTCGTTGCTGAGCATCTAAAAGCAGCACACAGCAACTCTTTGTCCAGATCTGTAAGTAACAGAGTCCTCGGACATACACAAGGAGGAAAAAAAAAAAACAACACAACTGAAGCAAAGAATTATGTTTGCTGACAGGACTCAATCTAATTAAAGCTACGATCTCGAGCCCAGCCCAGAGGAGGAGTGCACAGCAGCACTCGATGTGGCAAATTTTGCTGCGGCTTTGTCCCATAGACCAGTAAAGCAGAGAGGGATCCACCCCTGGATCACGGCAGCTTATTGCATCAGGCACTGCTGCAGGAAGATACGCTGCTCCATTTCCCCTCCATAGGTTGAGTCCCTTAGGTTTAATTAAACCGCTTCTCCGCGAGCCGACAGACAAGGTCCTCTGCATCGTAAGGTATCAACTACCCCCAATCTGCGTTACTCCTTCCCTTTCCTCTCGTGCAAAGACCTCGGGAAATTACTGCTGTCAGCTGTAGGACACAATATCTGTGCTCCCAGCTATAACAAATTTACCCACAAACCTTCCCCTGGCACCCCACGCTCCTGCCCCAATCCAGGAAGAGGGGGTGCATCGATGCTTTAAAGGCCAATGACAGCACCCAAGATACAGCATTTTAAAATAAATAAATTGGCTGGTTCTAGAGGTCATCACTTTATTTACAAGGAGCCCTCTTGCCAAGGCATTATGCTGGACAATGATTCATAATAAAAACTCCTTGAAGTGCTGGTGGCTGGTATAATTAGAGGGCCATAAATCCACTCGTTTAATGGGAAAACACATGCATGAATCTACACATAGGTGGGACACACACATAGCTATGTGTGCAGCTAAGCAAAAGACTGTGCATTCAGCCACTTAAAGGAGGATGTGGGGAACCCATGGCCATAGGTCTTGCTGCTAAAGAAGGGAGGAAAGGGAACTTCCATGTGCTGCGGGCAGGCTCCACTGCCATTAACGTACACAGCAAGGGGATTGAAATTCACTTGGGAAATAAAGAGACAACCAAATCCTTCTCAGGTAAGAAGGACACGAAAGATAATAGCTTCATCTGTGAGGGAGATGGAAAGAGAATGCAATGGCAGTCCTAGCTAATAGGAGACAGCTAGAAAAATAAGAATGATGAAACGGAAAATGTGCAAAGGAATTAATATCCCTTACTGCATCGGGCAAATATGCAACCCTAAAGAATATCATTTACCTCCAAAACCCAACACAAACTCAGCTCTAAAGGGAAGTCATCCTGTGACCCTGTGGGATGAGGAAACCTACGCAGGCTGGTTTATAAAGACAAGGTGAGGAGCCCGCTGCGGGGCCCGGGAAGCGTGACAGAGCCAGCCCTGGGCTGGGCACAGGAGGCCCGGGAGAGGATCGCCAGGTGGAACTGACGCAGGGATCCAGTTCTGCCAGACAGCTCTGACACACACCGCCGCCACCGGGAGGGGAAGGGGCCGGGGCCGCCCCCGTAACCGCCCGCCAGCCCGCTCCCCCGGGGCCGGGCAGGGCCCACCGGCGGGGAGACCCCAGAGGCCAGAAGCCCCCGGGCAAACCCCCGGGGGACCCTCCAGCGTGGGCTCTACGCAGTGCCCCGGGGCACGGAACCAGGGGGGGGTTTCAAGCCGGGCCGAGGGGGAACACCCCCCCGAAGGACACCCCACGCAAGCCGGGGTGAAGGGGAGGCGGCCAGCGTCCCCCTCCCCACAGACCCCAGCCGAGGTACCGGCGGGCCTGTCACACACCCGACCCCCCGTCCCCCCAGCCCGGACCTCTCCTCAGGCGGCTCTTCCCCGGCGCGTTTCCCCCCCACCTCACCCCGCACATCGGGGACCCCCTCCCATTCCCCTCAGCCGGGCCGCGGCGGGTTACCTGGAGCCGCACCGCCTGCCGCAGGGGCGCCAGCAGCGCCTCGGCTTGCGGGCCGTCCATGGGGGTCGTGGCCGGGGTGGGCCGGGAGCGGAGCGGGGCGGCGGGAGGGCAGGCGAGGCGGAGCAGGCGGCGGAGCAGCAGTGGCAAGGCGGGCAAGGCGTTACGGGGAGGCAGCGGCATGGAGAGGCGCGGCGCGCCGCCCTCCCCACCGCATGATGAAATCCCGGCCGGTGTAAAGCCGGGCTGACGCCCCGCCGCCGCACTTTCCGCACGGGCGGCGGCGGAGGCCGCCCGCTCCCGCCCGCTCCCGCCGCAGATTCGGCACGGGGAAGGCGGCGGCGGGTCGGTAGGGGGAGCGCGGGGACGGCCGCCTCACAGGGAGAGACATGGCCGCCGGAGGGAGGCTCGCTGCCTCACGCAGACAAGGGCTGCCTCACGCAGACATGGCCGCCTCACAGAAGCTCGCTGCCTCGCACAGGCATGGGCTGCCCTCACACAGACACTGACTGCCCTCACACAGACATGGACTTCCCCCACACACGCACGGCCGGCTCGCAGGGAGAGACATGGACGCCTCACAGAGGCTCGCTGCCTCACACAGACATGGCCACCTCACAGGAACATGGCCACCTCACCCGTGTCCCCTTGTTCCTCAGCCACCCTCACCTCCCCACCCCGACTCAGCGCTTGGGGGCTGAGGGGAGGGTGTGTGTTATTTTTTCAATCAGCCGCCGCGCTTGAGCGCCAAAAGCTTTTGTAGTTTTTGGGCTCGGCAGTGTTTTGCTTTCCGTTGAGCTGCCGTCGTCCCTCTGCTGCTGGACCCCTCGGGCAGGGTTGAGGGTGGCAGGCAGGAGGCCAGGGCTGGCTTTATCCTGCAGCCACCAGTGTGGTGGGTCTGGCCTGGGGGGAAGGACAACCCCATGTCAGAATGAGGAGCTGTGAGGAGCACAGGTGCCACAGGAGAATCATGGAATGGGTTGGGTTGGAAGGGACCCTTAAAGTCATCTTGTCCAACCCCGCTGTCATGAGCAGGGACATCTTCAACTAGATCAGGTTGCTCAGAGCCCTGTCCTTGAGCCCTGACCTAGAATGTTTCCAGGGATGGGACATCTACCACCTCTCTGGGCAACCTGGGCCCATGTGTAACCACCCTCAGCATAAAAAATTTCTTCCTTATATCTAGACTAAGTCTCCCATCTTTCATAGAATGACGTGGTTTGGGTTGGAAAGCACATCATAGATCATCTTGTTCCAACCCCCCCACCATGGCCAGGGACACCTCCCACTAGACCAGGTTGCTCAAAGCTCCATCCAGCCTGGTCTTGAACACCTCCAGGGATGGGGCAGCCACAACTTCTCTGGACAGAGTTTCAGTTTAATACCATTACCTCTTGTTGCAACAGGCCCTGATAAAAAGTCTGTCCCTGTCTTTCTTATAAGCTCCCTTTAAGTACTGAAAGGCCACAGTAAGTTCTCCCTGAAGCTTTCTCTTCTCCAGGCTGAACTTCCCATCCCTGGGTATTAAAGCCTTCCATTAAGGAGAATCCAAACACCGGTTACATAAAACAAAATTTAAGACCAATTGAAAAAAACAAGCACGACTTCCACACATGCTTTCCCCGTTGCCTCCATCCTCCTCCCCATCTCCTCTTCACCCGCTCCCGCCTCTTGGGGCCGGGAGCACCGGTGCTGATGCCATGTTGGCTTAATTGGAGTATTCAGGCTGCTATTTTGTACCTGTCTGTTCATTTGAGAGACAGCTTCCACCTCGTAATGAACGCATCTGAATATTTATCTGCTTGTTCTGAATGGTATATTTGTATTTCAAATGCTTAATTGTTATTTTTATTTAGCTGCAAATTGCTGTTTTTATTTCGCTGGCGTACCTACTTGGAAGCGGCTCTAGCGTGAGGTTAATGCTGAGCTTCTCTTGATTCCTGATTATTTTTGTTAATTAATCCAATGCAGATAGGAGCAGAAGGACGCACAGCCCCTTCTAGCTTGTCCCGGCGATGGAAGATGTGAAGATAGTGGATCAGTCCCAGAAGAAACTGGCTTGTGTGGAGGAATTGGGAGAGGGCAAACCGGCTGGGACCATGGAGGAAATGTGGGCTAGATCTAGAGAAATGGGAAAACCCTATGACCGGGAGCAGCTTGGTTCTTCTGTGCAGCACTTCTCCAGAAAATGCCCTTTTTTTACCCTCCTAGATTTCCTCCCTTTCTCTGCAGCAGCGTGGCCTTGGTCCCCAGGGCAGCACCTTGGAGCTGCAGCCAAGGATGGAGATGGGCCAGGCTGGTGCCTCGAGCCTTTTCCCCTTGATAAAATCCTTTCTCACACATGCTGCTGACCCCAGCAACGTCTCTCCTTGCAGATGAAACAAGCCTGGGATGGGTTTCCAGCGCCATGGCCGGCTGGTATGGGACAACCTCAACACAAGGGCCAAAAAGACCTTCTCCCTGTCAATTCCCAGCCAGCTGGGGAGCAGCTCTATCCCCAAAGGACTTTAAAAAGCCTCTGGTGGAGAGCACCTATGGAGCAAAAACAAGCTGTAGGACCTGGCCTCATGACCAAATCCTTCATGACACGTTTGATTGCCCATGCCCTGGGCTCGCATAAGGGTTGAACTTCTAAAGTCAACTTGAACTTCTACAGTCGCGGGTTTTTTTTTTAGATAAAGGAATGAAGCAATAAAAGAAGAAAAAATGGAAGAAAAAGGAGGAGGGAAAAAGGGAGAAAAGGGAGGAGAAAAAGGAGAATAAAAAGGAGAAAAAGGTTAGAGGAGGGTGGGTAGGGATCACACAAGGAAACCCTGACTGTCCCTTTTGCCGAGGTACTGCTGAAGACTGACAGTGTGATTTAGAGTCCCCAGACCCAAGGGATGCTGCTGGATTCCTGCTGCGTTGTGCAGGAAGGGACCAAAATTAGGCAGTGTTTTGCACCAAAGCAGAGCTGCAAACGAGAGGCCTTGAACAAACCAGACCCCCAGAAATGGGTCACACTCAGGGCCAGCTGGACCCTGGTCCAAGTCAATTTCAGTGGGAAGAGCTACGTATTTCTGGGAATTATCAAGAATCTAATATCGGAGCTAAAAATAAAGCTTTTTATCAGTGCAGAGCTGCATGGAAGGGCTTCACGGATCCACTGCTGGTGGAAGGGTCTGTGGACCAGAAGAAGAATCATAGAATAGAAGAATCATAGAATCACAGAATGGTTTGGAGATCCACTGGTGATGGGAGGGTCTGTGGACCAGGGCACAGACCCAGTAAAGAGTCATAGAATCACAGAATGGTTGGAAGGGACCTTAAAGGTCATCGAGTTCCAACCCCCCTGCCATGGGCAGGGACACCTCCTGCTGGACCTGGTTGCTCAAAGCCCCATCCAACCTGGCCTTGAACATTTGTATTATCTTGGTCTTGAACACATGTCTCATCCTGAACAGCTGTGGACCCAATGTACTCCCATAAAATGGGACATGGCACCTTCATGGCACAGCGAAGCCCCCAGCACAATGGGGAGGAGGGGAGGGGATTTATTGCATGAGGGAATTTACTTGAAGAGATGAAGAAAGGGTTCAAGCATCCTCCCCCTGCCCCCTTTCAGCTCGCCAGCTTTTGGGTGCAGGATCAGAGGGGTATCAGCACCCCCTGGAAGGTCTGGGGGGGTGTTAAGGAGATATGGGGACACCAGAGGGAGAAGAGAAGTGTGGCAATATCCCCTCCTACTCCGGGGGACACACACATGGGGGCTTGCAGCAGGGTGGGAGCTGCGAGGCCACAAAATGGGAGGCAGGAGGGAGGCTGGAGGAGAGGGGAAAGGACGGAGGAGAGGGGAAAGGATGGAGAGGAGGGGAAAGGATGGAGGAGAGAGGAAAGGATGGAGGAGAGGGGAAAGGATGGAGGAGAGGGGGAAGGATGGAGGAGAGGGGAAAGGATGGAGGAGTGGGGAAAGGACGGAGGAGAGGGGAAAGGATGGAGAGGAGGGGAAAGGATGGAGGAGAGAGGAAAGGATGGAGGAGAGGGGAAAGGATGGAGGAGAGGGGGAAGGATGGAGGAGAGGGGAAAGGATGGAGAGGAGGGGAAAGGATGGAGGAGAGAGGAAAGGATGGAGGAGAGGGGAAAGGATGGAGGAGAGGGGGAAGGATGGAGGAGAGGGGGGGGGGGGGGGGGTCTTTTAAGAGAGGGAAAGGAGGAAGCAATCCTCTGCAGAGGTGTAAGGAGGGGGAAAGGAGCCGTGCAGGAGGTGTGGGGGGAAAAATAATACACCCAGGCACTGGGTTCAGCCCGGCCCCTCCGTTTGCAAATACATTTCTGCTCCGCTGCGCTTAAATCTCGGTGCGTTTTCCTGGCAAGATGCGCAAGACCCCGCTGGCAGAAACCCCTCGAAACCCCCCGAAACGGAAACAGATCCCCCTGCGTGCAGAGGGATGGGGGGAAAAGGGGTGTCGGGGGGGGGTTTGGGGCTTGGTTTTGGGGTGTTTTTCTCTGCCGAGGCTGGGGGGGGGAAGCGGGCGGTGCCGCTAGATGGCAGCCGGTCCCTCGCCGCTCCGCTCCCCGCAGCCCTCCCGCTTTTCCCGGCCCCGCCACGGGGCCTCCCAGTTTTCCAGCATTCCCGCTGGGTTTTTGGGAGGCGCAGCGTGGGCCAAGAGTTTCCGTGCCGGGATGCTTTGCAAAACCGAGGGGCACCGAGAGCCCAAGCAAAAAAGGCTCTTTCGCAATGCGGGGAGACGGCGAAGGACGGGCCTCCGAGCCTCCGACGCCTCCGGGCTGCCTTTCCCCGAGACAAAATCCTCCCCTTTCCTTCCCTCCCGCCCCCGCTTTTGGTTTCTTTCTGTTTTTCTTCTCTGTTTTTCTTCTTCTTTCTTTTTTTTTTTTTTTCCTCTCTCTCTCCGAAAGGCTGCTGCCTTTTCCCTAGCTCATTTCAAGCATCAAGGTAGCAAAATCAGACGGATACGTCCCCTCCGAACACAAGCTGAGCCACAGCAATGTGCTTACAAGGTTCAAGATGATTTCCCAGAACCGGGGGATTTTTAGGCTGGCGGTAAACTAAGCAGGGCCTGAGGCAGGCACATAAATGGCTTGACCTGGCTTTCCTCTGTAGGGCTGCATTTTTTTAGCCTCCGAAACAGTGTGGCCGCATCCGACCTACTTCTAGGGTATAGTCTCCAGCTCCTGGTTTCCCCCAAGCCATGTTTGAGGGCTGTCTGGGGAGAGGAATAGCTCGCCCCATCCAAATCCATGGCAGAGAAGGTGCAAATAACCATGGGATAAATCGGTCCCCAGGCCGTTTTCATCTCTGGGTGTAAATTTAGCTGCAACAACCATCTCTGCTCCTTCAGCTTCATCCCTCCTCCTATGAACCGTTCAAAGCGTGGTGCTGCTCTGCCCCTGGGCCCCAGGATGCTGACTGCAGGGAAGGATGCTCTGAGGGTGCATCTGCTTCGTTTTCATCATCCTTATTCTGGTTACAAAGGATTGGGCTCGGGTCGAGGGCAGACACACTGGATGTTACTGAAACTCACCCCCTCCTGGGACAGGACTTTTTTTAGACCGAAATAGGAAGCGCAAACCTCACCCTGAGCTTCCTCTAGGGTTTGGTTCTTCCTAGAGGTTTCTCCTTGCCAGAAATTTCTGCGCCCATGGCCGTGATCCAGCCAAAAGCTTAAGCACACGCTTAGCTTCAAACCACCTGGCCCCCTGCACTCCCACAAGTGCCTTCATGGACAGGTCCCCTTGTCCCTTCTCACCTTGGGAAAGGTTCTGCCTCTCCGTGCTGCTGCTGTGAGATGATGGGTCTCCTCTCTCTGGCAGCAGCAGGAGACAGGAGTATCACCTTGCCTTGCTGTAAACTGGCCACAAAACCAGCCTTGCACCTGGCTGTCACTGACAGGGACTCAAAAGCTTGTCCCCATGTCAATGCTGTGCCCCAACAGCTGTTCTCCAGAGACTGGGACCACCAGTTCATTTTGGCACAGGCCACCAAAAAAGCCTGATCCATTTGGTGACACCCACCCACCAGCTTGGACCCAGGTGGTGGTCTCCCAGGTTTGGATGTGCAAGAGAAATAGAAATTCAGGTTGGCTCTGATCCATTTGGTGACACCCACCCAACAGCTGGTGGTGGTCTCCCAGGTTTGGATGTGCAAGAGCTCTGATAGAAATTCAGGTTGGTTTCCCGGCCCTTCCACTGCTGTGAATTTAAATTCTGCAAGTCCTAATGCAGGGAATTGAAATGCATATTGATTAAGGGCCTTTTATGGATGCCTTGCAGAGCATATTAAAACTAATTTAAAACTTGCATTCCAGTATTAATGACTCTTGTCTCCGGCACTTTGCAGTCATTCAGTCTTGACTTTTAATTGAAACGCTTTAGTTAAGACAAATTCCATCAGCCAGAGAAGATGAAGTGTCCCTTCAGGTGTGTGCTGCGCGGGGGCTTTCGACCTCAGGGTTCCCAAATTGCAAAGTGGCTGTGACACTTCTTGAGAGGAGCCTCTGTCCTTCAAGTGGGCGCGTGTGGATCACCTCTGAGGAGCCATTTCTCTGGACTTCCCCTCCGGGCACTGCTGATTTGAGTGCAGGGGGCTGCAGAACAAGCGTTTCACTGCTCCGACACTCAAGGCAATTACGTGGGAAAGATTAATAACCTTCCTCAGCGGCCAGGAACTGCACCCACGTGCAGCACGCAGAAACCGGTGGTTTCCTCGGCGCTGGTGGTGCTCCTACGTCCCACTTCCGACAGCAGCGGGGCATGTACATGAGCTGAACAAATCTGAGTCAATTACTGCTGTCGCCAGGTTGAACACCTCACACCTCCTTCGTCATGTTTTCTTCTGCTTCTGCATTTGATCCCAGGTGGCTTGTTCCTGGCCTTGAAGTTCAGGTCTGAAAGGACACTGTGGCTTGAAAACAACCCCCAGGGAGGACGAGGCATTTCATGGACGGAGCAGTAAGAGGTGGCACCTTGGTGCTGCCAGGATGAATATGGCCCAGCTTGATGGAGACAGCAGCTTATTTGATATTCGCTGCTCCACAGTGGCTGACATAGGAGACAGGGGTCTGCATTGTGGTTTGGTGTAGAAGAACAAGATCTTGCATGTTATAGAGACTTATTTCAGTGGTATCCTCGCTCCATGACTGGAGCCTTCAACATGGCATGGGAGGGGGTTTGTCTTTGCATTCCCTTTGCATCCAAGGGCAGACAAGCCCATCAGAAGTGCGCAGCTCCAGATGGATGGTATGGTGTCAGGTCCAGTGCTCAGCCCACCAGGGTCAATGCCTACATGGAAAGCTTGAGCCCTGGCAGTCTTCAGTCTCACTGATTTGTGAACAAAGAGACAACTGCATCTGTGAATCCGCCTCCTCTCCTAAGCTCTTAAAGGAAATCAATATTTTCCATCCATTCTCTGGTGGGACAGGTCATTGAACGTCAATCAGTGCCTTCACCCCTGTGTGGGAGTCTACAGCCTGGGGGGACTCCAAGACCACAGGGATTTCCAGGCCATCACCCGCCCTGTGGCATCAGAGCAGGACAGGAGAGTCCCCCCATGCATCAGAGGAGGCCTCTGACCGCAAGAGCTGGAGATTAGTGACTGACCTATTATGGTTCTGGTTTAAAAAAGCCTTACTCCATCTGCTGATTGCATGCTAAACGATCGTTTGGTTTTTATGACTACATGTAAAACGTGAACCAGCTGGGATCTGAAGTGCTTCTCTCCAATCCAAGAGGCTTTTCTATAGGTCTCATCAAAGCCACCAGTCACCGGACACGTCCCCAGGGACTGAGCTGTCCATCCAGGCCATCACGCATGCAGTACAGCAGCACTTCCTATGTACATCCTGAGTGGAGTCACAACCACCAGCACAAATCAGGTGCTGAATAACCATTACCCCATAGAAGGAGATAAAGAGAAAATATTTTGCCAGAGGCTGCATTTTTCTTCCCCTCTTAAGTATTCATTTTATTCCTTCTCTGTTTTTAGCTTCTTGGTGACTTTCTTGTCCCACCCATCATGAAGAAAGCCCCTCATCTTGTCAACCCAAAAATCAATTTCTTGATAACAGCTGGGATGAGCCCCCACCTTCACTGTCTTGCTCCCTCACAGGGACTCTCCTGAGGCAGTGCAAACCCAGTGCTCCCTAAATGGACCCAAGCCAGTCTAGCAGAGAAGCTCCTCATAAGGCAGCAGGGAACCCCTCAATTTGAAGATAAACTCCAAGTCTCGTTAGGCTGGATCTGCTAGAAATATGTGACTTCAGTTTGCTTTTGCTTGGAGTCAGAGTTTTGTTGTTCAAGGAGAAAAGAAGACTCTGGCCCCCTCCCTCCCTTTTTTAAGATATTGTTCAGAGTTTCTTCTCTATGCAGCAAGTGAGGATGCTGGTGGTAACCTTTGCAGAGATGGTACGTGTTGTGTCCCAGCAGTCAGTGCCCTCATGCCTCTCAGAAACACACTCCCACAGGCCAGGATGCTGCTTTCCTTCTCCCTCAGGTGGGATGGAAATGTCCTGCAGGTGAAGGACCATTTGGAGGATGCCATGTCTAAAGCTGAAGAACAGCCATGCGACAACACAGAATGTTTTCATCTTCATGATTATTTTTTTTTTTTAAATCTGGTGAAAGCTGAGTGGAGATACAACTGCCTTGCTATAATATTAGGCTTCTTCAAAACTCAGACCTATAAGCAGATCCATGTTTTGCTGAAGGATCTCACCTTCCTAATGACCCAGGTGAAAGTACTCACCCCAGGCGCTCCTCACCACTTAGGGCAATTCAGAAGCCAGAAGTGAAGTGTTGTAGCTTGAACTCATCTTTAATTATCTGGAGTTTGTTCACACTGAAATCAAACAATCAGAGTGAAATGTCCTACCAGCATAGCCCATAATTCATGACTCTGTTGATTTCTCTCCTAGGCTACAGTGACATCAGTAAATAACAAAAGACTGGATCCTGTCAGAGAAATCAAGGAGGAGATATCAGAAGTATCAGGCAAATGCTCTCCAAGGGACATGAAAGCCAGAGCAGCCTGCCATCACCCAGCAAGAAAAATAGAGTGAAATCACATGAGATTTAATTCATCAAAAAGATCAGTTTAATGCAGATTTGTGTTTATATACTGTAGCATCTGGAGTTTCCAATGAGTGTGACCACATCCTCCTTGAATTCAGCAAGGCTTTAAAAGTGAACCACAAAGGAAACACAGAACTGATTTATTTATGGAGGAAAAAAAAGCTTTTGTTTTCTGTTGTTTTACAGAATGCCACTATGACACAACCCTGCTCCTTCTGGGACCTGTGCTACGTAAGCAGATCCTTGTTGTCCCCAAAGGTCACAGCCCGGTCTCCCATCTTTAAGACACATTCCACTCTCCTACCTTTAAGACCAGTTAATGATATGTTCCTGACCCACTAGAGTAGATAGGAAAATTTAATAAATATTTGTGTTCTTGTACTGCTATAAGGAAACCAGATCTCACCCAATTTTTTCTTCTCAAGCTAGTGACAGACCACTTCAGGGCATCTTTGATTTTCCATCTCTCAGCCTCCAACAGCCCCTGTCAGCAGCCCATCTGTTGGAGAGAAAACCTATTTGGGTCTGCTTGGTAGTTATTTAAGAAAAAAGGGACTACAAATGGTCATTCAGGAGTCTAAGTCCTGTAGGAAGCCATCAGGTTTTGATTCTTAACTCACACCATGCACAGGTAGGTCACTGAGACTGAACTTGAACATTACCTGGTGGTACAAAGATGGTGGGATGTAATGTGTTCACTTGATGCCATCACTGTGCTTTTTTTGCCAAATCCAGAGAACATGCTGCAATGTTCATGGTGACTGGCAGCCTGTCCATCCCACCAGCCACCGCAGCCATCACTGCCACAGTCCCTGGCACACCAGGACACGTGGGTGCTCTTGCATGGTGGAGAGGGCATTGCTTTGAGGATAGGCTGTTGTTTCTGAGTCACTACCTTAGCAACAGCCTCAGAAAAAAACAGAGGCAGGATGCTGTTGCATTGCCAGGACATGGCATGGCACCATTTCCACAGCTCCACTTCCCAGATGCCATCTTCAGCAGTACCGTATGGGTAGAGTGACCCTAGAAGTGGCCTTTCCCCAGAAGGCAGGGTGGTGGAGATAAACACCAAGTCTTTGTGCTGGGGTTGGCTATCATGAACGGCAGATGGTGCAAGAGGAAGCAGAACCAGCAGGATCAGCCAGCATTTTTCCTAGATGATGATAAATCAAAGCCAGCAAGCTGCTGGCATCTGCCTTGCATGGTGTCCAGTCCAGGAGAACAGAGAGGGCTGGTGGCAGAGGGTTGGGCCATGAATGTGGGAAGATCTCTGGAGGAGGGAGAGCCTTGAAGGCAGGAAAGCAATGCACGGAGGGAAGTGTTGAACTCACTCTAGACTGGGTGGGGCAGAAGACCAAAACATGAATCAGCTACTGAGCCCTGAAACGAGGCTAGTTTTGGTCACTTGGAGTTGGCTGCCATGGACTTGCCTCATTGCCAGTCAGTTCAACACCAGCTGGACAGAATCAGCCTGGCAAAGAGCCTGCTGAAGTTGATTAAATCATGATGCTGTTGCTGCCTGAAACTCTTCCTGTACCCCTTTCTGCAGTGGCTCAAGTAACAATACACTGACACCCTTCAGCATCTCCCAGACATCTTCTGTTTCCTCCTAGGCAGCTGTAGGACATCAGTGGAGTGTGTGCCTGGTTAGTGTGAAGGCAGATGGACCATTATGCTAATCGTTGCTTCTGTAACAGGATCTTTTCTGTTTTGCCCTGCAGGATGTAAGAGCAAGAAGGACTGGAGCAATGAACAACAGCTGAGGAGAACCAAAACCACCAAGGGCTTCTCTAGCTTTGTCACTGCTCCATGGGAACCAGGAAGGATGAATCATGAGGCATGACAATCTGCTTGCTCATGGGGCTGTGGGATACCTGATGCCTCTCAATAAAGTGATGTTCCAGGGAATCCCTGGCCATACTTGGGAGCGATACATCTAGCCTAACGTAGTGTCAAGAAACCTCTCTGTGGTAGGGTCACAGCACGTCACTGGTGCCGGCATATCTCCCAATTTCCTTGGCCTTCAGACAGATCAGCTGTGACTTTATGGTCCTTCAAGTCTCTAGGTCTACCCTGGAGGGTGTGGGTAGAGCTGGAGCAGCAGCCCTGTGTTCCTAGCCAGCACCAGTGATCGGTGGAGAGGTGGCAAGGAGGGACAGCCAGCTGAGTCCACACCAGCCATGTAGCTCTGCCTGGCTCCTAGTGGGAACCTGGAGAACATGAGGAGATGACTCTGGGCTAGCTTCAGGGTGTCCCAGCAGGGAGGTTAGCAGAGCAGCAGGAATATCTTCTGGTCACAAACCTTTCAAACCGTAGAAAATCTTTCCAAACAATACAACAGAGTCACTTTATATCGGGTTAAAGATCTGGTTCTTGTGGACCTAATGTGTAGATCGGGCCCTAAAACTCGAATTACTGCACTGCCTGATGATGATGACTTTAGATACTTTGAAAATATCGTGCATATTCTGTGGCATAATTGCTCTAAAATGTCTTTTCCTTGTTTTTCTGGTGCCAGGGTCACAGTTAGACCTCCTAGGTTTTGTAACCTGCTTGTTTACGCTGCTTCAAGCCAGATCAGAGCCAGGCCCCTGGATGTGACTTTATGGTCCTCCAAGTCTCTAGGTCTACCCTGGAGGGCGTGGGTAGACTTGGAGCAGCAGCCCTGTGTTCCTAGCCAGCACCAGTGATCGGTGGAGAGGTGGCAAGGAGGGACAGCCAGCTGAGTCCATACCAGCCACGTAGCTCTGCTTGGCTCCTAATGGGAACCTGGAGAACATGAGGAGATGACTCTGGGCTAGCTTCAGGGCGTCCCAGCAGGGAGGTTAGCAGAGCAGCAGGAATATCTTCTGGTCACAAACCTTTCAAACCGTAGAAAATCTTTCCAAACAATACAACAGAGTCACTTTATATCGGGTTAAAGATCTGGTTCTTGTGGACCTAATGTGTAGATCGGGCCCTAAAACTCGAATTACTGCACTGCCTGATGATGATGACTTTAGATACTTTGAAAATATCGTGCATATTCTGTGGCATAATTGCTCTAAAATGTCTTTTCCTTGTTTTTCTGGTGCCAGGGTCACAGTTAGACCTCCTAGGTTTTGTAACCTGCTTGTTTACGCTGCTTCAAGCCAGATCAGAGCCAGGCCCCTGGATGCGGTGGTGCCTTTCCCTGCGTTCTTCCTTTAGTCTTTTTCTCTGTCTTTTCCTCCCCATCCCCGACAGGGGAAGCACTGTTCTTCCCGTGCTCCTTGTTTCTGTTTGAAGCAGCCGTAGAAAAAGTGAGATCAGAGCCAGGCCCCTGGACGCGGTGGTGCCTTTCACTGTGTTCTTCCTTTAGTCTTTTTCTCTGTCTTTTCCTCCCCATCCCCGACAGGGGAAGCACTGTTCTTCCCGTGCTCCTTGTTTCTGTTTGAAGCAGCCGTAGAAAAAGTGACAATTAGGAAATAAAGAACCTACAGTATCTGCTTTGGCAGCACATCCCACCGCTGAGCAGCGCCGAGTCAAACCAGCAACCACCTGCCTGGGTCGGATGGAGATATTACTGCCTTGTGTTCTTGGATCTGCCCGAGATATAACACACCACGCTGCAGAGCAAGTAATAAACCAATCATCTTAAAGTCCAGCAATACTGATTTATAGTAGTCCTGTGAGGAGCAGGGAGTTGGACTCGAGGATCCTTATGGGTACCTTCCAACTTGAGATATTCTACGATTCTGTGATTTCAGGACGCTTAATTGAAATTTGGAAAATATTACTGATTAGAAGCAAATGGCAAGGCCACTTAACTTACAGTTTGGGAGATCAAGTAACCGTCTGGGGCAGGGTAACAGATACAAACTTTGGTTTGTGTTGTTCTCTGCCAAAATGATTAAATGTTGCTAAGCAGTGTCAGTGTATTTCCCCCAAATTGAAGGAATGTAACAAAAGCAAATGAGTTCGCTGCAGTTGAACTGAACTTATATCAAGGTTATATATATATAATCATTGCTAATAATAATTTCTGTTCCTCAAAGAATGCCACTCACCTGAAAGATCTAATGAAAGCCAAAATAATTTCTTCATGTCATTTATAGTGCAGAAGTCTTCTGAATCAGCCGAGGTGGACCTACAGACCCCTCTCCAGGTCTTGTTTGACCCTGGTTCAGTGTCCAGCACTGTTGCTAAATGCTGTGTTCTGTGACTTCCTCCATTCCAAATGATAAACCAGAAAATCTTATCAAACACCACTTTATGAATGGGAAGGCAGACAAAGAGAGCGGGAAGAAAGAGGAGATAACATCCTAAAACATGGAACAAGCCTCATTTTCCCAAGGATCCCATGCGATAGCCTCCCCTTCCTTATTTTTATGAGGCAACAACCAGCCTCTTCCTGTCAACACATCACATTTGGTGAGACCTCCACCTCTCCTCCCTTCTTGCCCAAGGGAAGGTGCTGGGTCTGAAGGTCCCCCTGGAGTTCCTGCTCTCTGCTAATCCCTCTTGTCCATGCTGGTCACCTCTCTCATCTCCATGGGACACTCTCTGGTCCCTCCATAGAACCACAAGCCTAGAGAGAATCTCCAAAACAGCATCCCCATTGCCACGAAATGGGGAATTTCCCAAAGTGGAGGCTTTGGGGACTATGGTAGGTTGTCCAAAGAAGCCTGAAACTGCATATGGAGGTGACATGAAAAACAGGGGTAGTAGATGACAAAGGGTCCAGGAAAAGAGACGAAAACTTGAAATTATCCCCTGTCACATCTTGCAGGGACACAAAAAGGAGTCTGTGGCGCACAGGAGAACTGTGGTGGCACAGAGACCATCAACATGTGCTGGAGGTCCACCTGCCCCCTCTGGGTGAGGACCAGCCAGCAGCAGAGACGTTGAGTAACGTGGGGCTGGTGCGCGCTCCTCCCCTGCAGCCAGCTCCATGCAGTTCATCTCTCCAGATTTCCTAGTATTTGTTCCCTTGTTCTGGGAAGAGGAGAGAGCTGTGAGGCCCATCTCGCAGGGATGTTTAGAGAAAGGAAAGTCCATTGTGTGAAAGAATTTGGTATTTCGGTGTTTGTTTTCCTTCTGACACAGAACAAAACACCACCATGTCAAAACCCTTCGTAAGGCAAAACAGAACAAAAAAAAAAAAGCAAAACCCAAAACCAACAAACAGTGGTGTTCAGTTTGGACATGGTCTGTGGCAGAGTTTCTCTCTGCTTTTTGGTTTTTCGGTCTCAGGATGCCTACTACTGCGGCTATTTCAGGAAAAGGAAAAGAAAAAAAAAAAAGAAAAAAAAAGGAAAACAAATTCCATGCCAGAGCAGAGAAAGGGGGGGAGCTTTTTCTTGCACCAGGGGCTGACCCTACCTCGGTGGGTTTTCTGTGTGGTGGCACCGGGATCAAAGTGGGTCCCTGTCTTTCTGCCCCAGGTGGGAAGCAGAAAGGAGCCTCTGAGTTTTAAGTGGGGAAACCAGGGACTGGGCAACACAGAGGCCCTGCAGGACATCAGCAGAGCTATTTCACACCAGCTTTCCTCAAGCAGAAGGACTCCTGCAAAGCAGTCAAGACATTTTAGAAAGGTTGGACGAAAGGCTTGGCTCCCAGCACCGAAACTGGGGGGAAGTCACTGATCTGTGTGGTGCTTTGGGTCAGACCCTGCTCACGTCCTTCACGTAGAGGCCTCCCAGCCCAGCTTCCCCCAGCCTCCCCGATGGCCCGGGCCGGGCTTGTGTCTCTCCCCACTCTGTCAAACCCCTGGGAGGGTGATG
>NW_015090864.1:3633518-3652091 GCF_001431845.1 Calidris pugnax
ACATGAATCAGCTACTAAGCCCTGAAACGAGGCTGGTCTTGGTCACTTGGAGTTGGCTGCCACTGACTTGCCTCATTGCCAGTCGGTTCAACACCAGCTGGACAGAATCAGCCTGGCAAAGAGCCTGCTGAAGTTGATTAAATCATGATGCTGTTGCTGCCTGAAACTCTTCCTGTACCCCTTTCTGCAGTGGCTCAAGTAACAATACACTGACACCCTTCAGCATCTCCCAGACATCTTCTGTTTCCTCCTAGGCAGCTGTAGGACATCAGTGGAGTGTGTGCCTGGTTAGTGTGAAGGCAGATGGACCATTATGCTAATCGTTGCTTCTGTAACAGGATCTTTTCTGTTTTGCCCTGCAGGATGTAAGAGCAAGAAGGACTGGAGGAATGAACCACAGCTGAGGAGAACCAAAACCACCAAGGGCTTCTCTAGCTTTGTCACTGCTCCATGGGAACCAGGAAGGATGAATCATGAGGCATGACAATCTGCTTGCTCATGGGGCTGTGGGATACCTGATGCCTCTCAATAAAGTGATGTTCCAGGGAATCCCTGGCCATACTTGGGAGTGATACATCTAGCCTAACGTAGTGTCAAGAAACCTCTCTGTGGTAGGGTCACAGCACGCCACTGGTGCCGGCATATCTCCCAATTTCCTTGGCCTTCAGACAGATCAGCTGTGACTTTATGGTCCTCCAAGTCTCTAGGTCTACCCTGGAGGGCGTGGGTAGACTTGGAGCAGCAGCCCTGTGTTCCTAGCCAGCACCAGTGATCGGTGGAGAGGTGGCAAGGAGGGACAGCCAGCTGAGTCCACACCAGCCATGTAGCTCTGCCTGGCTCCTAGTGGGAACCTGGAGAACATGAGGAGATGACTCTGGGCTAGCTTCAGGGCGTCCCAGCAGGGAGGTTAGCAGAGCAGCAGGAATATCTTCTGGTCACAAACCTTTCAAACCGTAGAAAATCTTTCCAAACAATACAACAGAGTCACTTTATATCGGGTTAAAGATCTGGTTCTTGTGGACCTAATGTGTAGATCGGGCCCTAAAACTCGAATTACTGCACTGCCTGATGATGATGACTTTAGATACTTTGAAAATATCATGCATATTCTGTGGCATAATTGCTCTACAATGTCTTTTCCTTGTTTTTCTAGTGCCAGGGTCACAGTTAGACCTCCTAGGTTTTGTAACCTGCTTGTTTACGCTGCTTCAAGCGAGATCAGAGCCAGGCCCCTGGACGCGGTGGTGCCTTTCACTGTGTTCTTCCTTTAGTCTTTTTCTCTGTCTTTTCCTCCCCATCCCCGACAGGGGAAGCACTGTTCTTCCCGTGCTCCTTGTTTCTGTTTGAAGCAGCCGTAGAAAAAGTGACAATTAGGAAATAAAGAACCTACAGTATCTGCTTTGGCAGCACATCCCACCGCTGAGCAGCGCCGAGTCAAACCAGCAACCACCTGCCTGGGTCGGATGGAGATATTACTGCCTTGTGTTCTTGGATCTGCCCGAGATATAACACACCACGCTGCAGAGCAAGTAATAAACCAATCATCTTAAAGTCCAGCAATACTGATTTATAGTAGTCCTGTGAGGAGCAGGGAGTTGGACTCGAGGATCCTTATGGGTACCTTCCAACTTGAGATATTCTACGATTCTGTGATTTCAGGACGCTTAATTGAAATTTGGAAAATATTACTGATTAGAAGCAAATGGCAAGGCCACTTAACTTACAGTTTGGGAGATCAAGTAACCGTCTGGGGCAGGGTAACAGATACAAACTTTGGTTTGTGTTGTTCTCTGCCAAAATGATTAAATGTTGCTAAGCAGTGTCAGTGTATTTCCCCCAAATTGAAGGAATGTAACAAAAGCAAATGAGTTCGCTGCAGTTGAACTGAACTTATATCAAGGTTATATATATATAATCATTGCTAATAATAATTTCTGTTCCTCAAAGAATGCCACTCACCTGAAAGATCTAATGAAAGCCAAAATAATTTCTTCATGTCATTTATAGTGCAGAAGTCTTCTGAATCAGCCGAGGTGGACCTACAGACCCCTCTCCAGGTCTTGTTTGACCCTGGTTCAGTGTCCAGCACTGTTGCTAAATGCTGTGTTCTGTGACTTCCTCCATTCCAAATGATAAACCAGAAAATCTTATCAAACACCACTTTATGAATGGGAAGGCAGACAAAGAGAGCGGGAAGAAAGAGGAGATAACATCCTAAAACATGGAACAAGCCTCATTTTCCCAAGGATCCCATGCGATAGCCTCCCCTTCCTTATTTTTATGAGGCAACAACCAGCCTCTTCCTGTCAACACATCACATTTGGTGAGACCTCCACCTCTCCTCCCTTCTTGCCCAAGGGAAGGTGCTGGGTCTGAAGGTCCCCCTGGAGTTCCTGCTCTCTGCTAATCCCTCTTGTCCATGCTGGTCACCTCTCTCATCTCCATGGGACACTCTCTGGTCCCTCCATAGAACCACAAGCCTAGAGAGAATCTCCAAAACAGCATCCCCATTGCCACGAAATGGGGAATTTCCCAAAGTGGAGGCTTTGGGGACTATGGTAGGTTGTCCAAAGAAGCCTGAAACTGCATATGGAGGTGACATGAAAAACAGGGGTAGTAGATGACAAAGGGTCCAGGAAAAGAGACGAAAACTTGAAATTATCCCCTGTCACATCTTGCAGGGACACAAAAAGGAGTCTGTGGCGCACAGGAGAACTGTGGTGGCACAGAGACCATCAACATGTGCTGGAGGTCCACCTGCCCCCTCTGGGTGAGGACCAGCCAGCAGCAGAGACGTTGAGTAACGTGGGGCTGGTGCGCGCTCCTCCCCTGCAGCCAGCTCCATGCAGTTCATCTCTCCAGATTTCCTAGTATTTGTTCCCTTGTTCTGGGAAGAGGAGAGAGCTGTGAGGCCCATCTCGCAGGGATGTTTAGAGAAAGGAAAGTCCATTGTGTGAAAGAATTTGGTATTTCGGTGTTTGTTTTCCTTCTGACACAGAACAAAACACCACCATGTCAAAACCCTTCGTAAGGCAAAACAGAACAAAAAAAAAAAAGCAAAACCCAAAACCAACAAACAGTGGTGTTCAGTTTGGACATGGTCTGTGGCAGAGTTTCTCTCTGCTTTTTGGTTTTTCGGTCTCAGGATGCCTACTACTGCGGCTATTTCAGGAAAAGGAAAAGAAAAAAAAAAAAGAAAGAGAGAAAAAAAGGAAAACAAATTCCATGCCAGAGCAGAGAAAGGGGGGGAGCTTTTTCTTGCACCAGGGGCTGACCCTACCTCGGTGGGTTTTCTGTGTGGTGGCACCGGGATCAAAGTGGGTCCCTGTCTTTCTGCCCCAGGTGGGAAGCAGAAAGGAGCCTCTGAGTTTTAAGTGGGGAAACCAGGGACTGGGCAACACAGAGGCCCTGCAGGACATCAGCAGAGCTATTTCACACCAGCTTTCCTCAAGCAGAAGGACTCCTGCAAAGCAGTCAAGACATTTTAGAAAGGTTGGACGAAAGGCTTGGCTCCCAGCACCGAAACTGGGGGGAAGTCACTGATCTGTGTGGTGCTTTGGGTCAGACCCTGCTCACGTCCTTCACGTAGAGGCCTCCCAGCCCAGCTTCCCCCAGCCTCCCCGATGGCCCGGGCCGGGCTTGTGTCTCTCCCCACTCTGTCAAACCCCTGGGAGGGTGATGTTTTGTGGGTACTGGTGCTTGGATGGGTTCCTCCCGTGGGGGAAGGCAGGGTGCTGATGCCTTCCCCGGCGGCAGAGAGCAGCTCTCCACCGTCTCTCTCCGCCAACCCCGCGCTTGGCCTGGCGCCCGGCCGCCTTTCACTGCCGCCTTTTCATGCGCCTTAATTCACTGGCGTTTCCTTTCTTGCTCCTTGCGAGGAACAGAGGGAGAGCTTGTTCCAGCAGACGGGCCCCATCCGCTCCACCCACCCGGCTCTGCTGGAGCAAAAAGGGCTGGAAAAGAAGGATGGAGGCGAAAGGGGTATCTCCCACCCCTCCGGTGGCCCCGCCGTGCCGCCCCGCCGGCGTGCTGCTTCCCAGCAAATACGGTAAGCGCTCCAGCCTAAAAATGTAAGTCTGATCTCATGACACAGGGTGGCCCTGCATTCCTCACCTCTGACATAACCCGCTGGGAGTGTGCTCCGCAGAAAAACACAAACAAGATGTACTGGCGGGCTTGGCGGCGGGGGCCAGGCGGCTGGCAGATGTGCTCCACAGCCCCCGCGCAGTCCCCCATCCGTCCCCCCCCCCATCTTTTTGGGGACCACAGACCCTCTCCAGCACACCCCGTCCCCTCCTAGGGAGGGAAAAACCACAGCCCTTGCTGGCAGGATGGAGCTGGTCGTTGCCTATAGCACCAGGCAATGTGGGGGTGCACACCCCAGCCTCCCCCCCCAGCCCCTTGCCCCAAGGGAGGGGGGCGGTGGGAGGGCAACTTGCTGTGGTTCATCCAGTATCATCCAGGGAGGCAGCTGAGCTCCCCTGAGCTCCCCTTGGCAAACGCCTGAGGGCTTTTTTAAGGAGCTGCGGTGCTTTTGCGGTGGGTTGTTATTTTTTGCCTTGTTTTTTGTTTTTTTTTTCTTGCATCTGAGTCTCTCTGGGACAGGCTCTGCTCTGGGCCTGCCATGGCCGTGGCTGGTGCAACTGCACCAGCCTCCCGTCCCAGTTAGAATCATAGAATGGTTTGTGTTGGACGGGGACCCTAAAGATCATCTTCTTGATGTTAACCCCCCTCTCTTGTCACCAGGTCTGCAGAGATGCCATCGGCCCCGTCTGCTCTTTGGGTGCATCCTGCCCAGGTGCAAGCTTGGCACCCAAAGCCTTGGGTGTCACGGGGTGGTGATTCCTCCCTGTAGCCAGACGGGGCACGGGGATGAAATGATTTGCCAGTGGAGAATCAGGGCAGGGTAATGATCCTGGTCCTGCTGCCATAAGGATGACTTTCCTCCCAGGAAGAGCCAAACCCTCCTACAAGTACAGCCTTGTCTCGGGCAGGGGCCAGATCCTGCTCGGTGCGGAGCTCACCTCCCAGCTCACCCAGCCGTGCCGCTTTCTTTTGCAAATGCCCTAAACCTTGACAACGACCTATTTTCCCATCTGTTGCGCAAAGTTGCTTTCCTAGAAAGAGGCTTTTATAACACACAGTCCAACCAGCCCAGCTCTCCTCCCCGTGTCTAACAGCAAGGCTTCGATGGCCGGCAGGTTTAGCTTAGCTCAAACTCACTCCCCTTGGTGAGCCAGGAGTCCCGATGGGATGATACCTGAAACTATCCTGAGACTGCCAGCCCGGTTTGCTGAGACATCAGATAAACAATAACTCTGCTTTCAAGTCCACTCCTCAAACTTTCTTTTTCTTATTAGTGCTTTTCGTCCATCTGCTCCTGCTCCAGCATTCAGCAAAGCTCGGAGAAAGCTTTTCCTTTCTCCAGACATTTCTCCCCTGTTCCCATCCTCATCTCTCACTGGCAGTGAAAACATTTGTTTTCTTTTAAATTTCACATTTTTAAAAAGAGATTTTTTTTAAATAAAATAATTCTCATCCTTCCTCCGTAATGCTTCCAAGTTTTCAGGACTGCTACTCCTCTGGCAGAGGATGGTTTGCAACAGAAAACAAGAGAAACAATGGAAGGAGGAACAATGGTAACAAGAGATACAATAGCTCAAATTTGCTTCTTCAGAGCACATGTTTGATTCCAGAGCAGAAGGAGAACGCCTTTTCTCATGGTTCCAAGCCTCTTCTCAGCCACCCCCTCACCTTGGGGCTCTCCATCCTTTCCTTTTTCTCAGGGAGGTGCCCTGGCTGTGCTCAAGCTGTCAGTTGCATAGGGTTGTCTTCTCCTCACGCTGGTGACCACATACAGCTCCTTCTATGACTTCTTCTCCATCTTTAATCTACAGCCCAGCTTTTTAAGTTGACCCAAAGTCAGCGCTTGTTTATTTTAACGTGCCAGGCTGTAACCTGAAGCTAGAGAAATAAATTCAGCCTAACACATTCCCCTTGGCCAGCTGAGAGCACAGGTTAGAGATTAATCCAACAGCAGCAGATGGTCTGGGTTGAACCCTTGCTGCTTGGCCATGGCTGCTCCTTCCCGTCCCCTCGGTCCCCGCAGCCTGGCTTGGCATCTAACCACGTCCTCACCTCGGCGAGCTGCTCTATGCAAAAACAAAATGCACAACTTGAAGCCTGATGTGCCAGGGACAGGGTCTGGTTGTGAAACTGCTCGTGCACCCACTGAACACCTACACATGTGCACGCATGTGTTTTCCAATGGGTGAAGTCACCAGACTTCAAATCGCTGCCAGTCGCTCCTAATGTCTCTGTTACCTTGTCCATACAGGGCAAGGATACTGGTGAGGACATGGTTTAAACTGGAGAGGCTCTTCTCCAGGTCTTATCCCCAATTCAAATGAACCTGAGATGATACGGTGAGTGGAGACACTGGGGCAAGTAACAGATCCCCTTGCTCCTTGGGAAGCCATATGGCTGGTATTTAGAAGAATGAGTGACCTGGTCTTCCCTGGATGTAAGACTTCAGGAAAGACATGGACCTGTTGGAGCAGGTCCAGAGAAGGGCCACAAAAATGATCAAAGGAATGGAAGACCTTCCCAATGAGGACAGGCTGAGAGAGCCTGGAGGAGTCCAAAGGAATGGAAGACCTTCCCTATGAGGACAGGCTGAGAGAGCCTGGAGGAGTCTCTAGGGAGACCTTATTGCAACTTTTCAGTACTTAAAGGAGGCTTATAAGAAAGATGGGGAGAGACATTTCAGCAGGACCTGCTTTTTGCAGCTTTTCAGTACTTAAAGGGAGCTTATAAGAAAGATGGGGAGAGACATTTCAGCAGGACCTGTTGTGATAGGACAAGGTGTAAGAGACATTTTAGCAGGACCTGTTGCGATAGGACAAGGTGTAATGGCTTTAAACTAAAAGAGGAAAGATTTAGACTAGATAGAAGGGAGAAGTTTTTTACGCTGGGGGTGGTAAAACCCTGGCCCAGGTTGCCCAGAGAGGTGGTAGATACCCCTGGAAACATTCTAGGTCAGGGCTCAAGGATGGGGTTCTGAGCAACCTGATCTAGTTGGAGATGCCCCTGCTCATTGCAGAGGGGGTTGGGATAATTTCCAACCTCATCTGGCAGTACCTTTGCAGTCCTGGAGAGCTGAAGCCTACAAGGTTTGTGCAAATTGGCAGCTGGGTAGAGAAGGGAGGGGGAAAGAGACACAGAAAGGGAGATTTATTATTTACTGGGGACAAGACAACCCATTCAGGGGTTCAACCTAGAATAGCAGAATTGTAGAATAGTTTGGATTGGAAGAGCCTAGGTCAGGGTTCAAGGACAGGGTTCTGATCAACCTGATCTGGTTGGAGATGCCCCTGCTCATTGCAGAGGGGGTTGGGATAATTTCCAGCCTCATCTGACAGTACCTTTGCAGTCCTGCAGAGCTGAAGCCTACAAGGTTTGTGCAAATTGGCAGCTGGGTAGAGAAGGGAGGGGGAAAGAGACACAGAAAGGGAGATTTATTATTTACTGGGGACAAGACAACCCGTTCAGGGGTTCAACCTAGAATAATGGTATCATAGAACAGTTTGGATTGGAAAGAACCTTTAAAAGTCATCTAGTCCAACCCCTATGTTAACATCCCTGTGTTAACTACATAAGCCCATTCAGGGGTTCAACCTAGAATAGCAGAATTGTAGAATAGTTTGGATTGGAAGAGACCTTTAAAAGTCATCTAGTCCGACCCCTAAGTTAACATCCCTGTGTTAACTACATAAGCCCTGCCTGGAAAACCTAAGGAATAAAGGGCCCTCGACTGGAGCTATTCTTTGAGCTTTGGTAGCCCTGCAAATAATTTTCCCAGGTTTGCAGGCAAGTTTTGAATGTGCCACTGGGCTGAGGTGTTATGAAATACCAGTGGCCTTCAACAGAGTGTGATCCAGTCACGGTATTTCATTTTTTACCTGCTTCTAAATGCACACGGAATGCAAACAAGTAAGAAGCTGGCTGGTGGGCTGATGCCTGTGCTTGTTTATACAGGGATTATTGGGCACGTGGGATTTTCAGTGGCACGACACTGATGATAGGGATAATAGACTGTGAGCGTCTTTGGGGATCTTGGCTGTGAGCAGAATCAAGCCCCTGAGCCCCTGGCCATGGACTGTTTCAGTGTCCCCATCACGGGTTGAAATAAAGCATCTCTACAGCCAGTCAGCTGTACCACAGCAGTATCTATTTTTTGTAGTCAATGTGCTGTATACAGTACTTTTGCCCGTAGCAGTGAACAGTCAGTCCCAGCAGTCCATCTGCAGAGACAGAAGCTAAAATTCAAACAGACCAGGGCCAGGATGTTGGCAGGTACCTCCACCACTGAGACAGCACCAGTATATTTCCAGTTTCATTAGTATTCTCCTTTTTAAAACTGAAATTCTGGGAGTCAGCAAGTAGGGGAACACCAATGTTAGAAAAATAAAAATAAGAAGAAGGAGGAGGAGGAAAAGGAAAAGGAAAAGGAAAAAAGAAGGAAAAAAAGAAAGAAAAAAAAAGAAAAAGAAACAAAGAGAAAAGAAAAAGGAAAAAAGTGTCCTTGAAGTTGAGTTCTGTTCACACTTTGAAGAAATTTCTCTGTTCAGTTTGGTGTGAAAAAGGAGAAAAAGAAAAAGAAAAAGAAAAAGGAAAAAAAGAAAAAGAAAAAAAGCCTTCTTTGGAGCACCTAAGAGACACAGCAACCAGAGGGAAATAAACCATGTCCCAGTTCTTTTGAGCACCTAAGAGACAAAGCAACCAGAGGGAAATAAACCATGTCCCAGGGTTATTATCTTGCTGTAATTCTGTGCACAGCTATAGGATAAATAGCCTATTCCTGGAAGTGCTCTTTCCGTGGTTGCATCTATGGGTTTAGATTTAGGGTCAGGTTACCTGACTTAACAAATTGAGGAGTATCAGCTGATTCACGGTAACGAACCAATTTCATGCAGGAGTAATGCTGTGCCTCCTAACCTTCTGCCTCGGTTTCTGAAGTCGTCTCCCCTAAGTCAGTAATTCTCTGTGACCCAGCAGTATAAGGAGCATCCTAAAAGACAGCCCCCAAAATATTGAAGCTAAAAACCCATCCTTGGTCTCCATACCAAGCTTGGCATTTCCTTTCACATTCACTTCAAGGATGCGAGAGGGAAAACACAGCCCCGTCTACAGTTGCTGCTGGACAGAAAAGTCCCTTTACCGCCTCCTCCATCAGGCAGGAAGGACCTTCAGATTGACACTGGAAGGTCACATATTTCATCACTGTCTCATTTTCCACAAAACTGCAGCCCCCTGCCTTCCCAAAGCTGAGGACCTGGCCCCTCTGGACTCACGTAGGAGCTGTCATGGACTTGCTGCCATCGGCAGGTTTCTCTGATGAGAAGAAGCCAGCTGGCAAGCTGCTGCTCCTCATCCTCATCCTGCTTGTGTGGTGGGAAATCTCTTCAGCTTTACTAGAGAGCAGGAAACCTGCTCAGCATCTTGAGCTCAGGATGAAAATAGTGGCACTGCAAAGGTCTATCGTTTTTAATTTTTCACTGTGATCTCCTCTTTCAAAACACAGGAGGCTGGAAAACCTCAGGTCATGTCTCAGACCACATTCAAGCCACTTCCTACAGAATCTGTTAAAGCTTTAAACATCGACGGGGCTCACAGAATCATAGAATGATTTGGGTTGGAAGTCTGTTAAAGCTTTAAACATCGATGGGGCTGAGGGACGGGTGCAAGTGGTATCATAGAATCATAGAATGATTTGGGTTGGAAGAAACCTTAAAGATCATCTAGTTCCAACCCCCCTGCCATGGGCAGGGACACCTCCCACTAGACCAGGTTGCTCAAAGCCCCATCCAGCCTGGTCTTGAACATTTGTATTATTTTGGTCTCAAACATCTGTATCATCCAGAACAGCAGTGGACCTGACATGCTCTGCAGCCCATGGGGAGCTGCAGGACCTAATTCAAACAATCCTTAGATGGTGCTTTTATTTTTTCCCATTGACGGTGTACAGAACTAGGGGTCTGGCAGCCCTGGAAGTGCAAAGTCCTGAAGTAACTGTGGTTTTTGTGATAACAGTAGATATCCAAGTCTGTAACAAGCTCCACAGCTGGCAGTCTGAGCAACTTTCTGCCAGACCTACATGGTGACCTACATGTTCTCCCTGGTGTTTGCAGCTGGAAAGAAAAAAGCCTCATAGTGCAATATCCTAAGTCATTTGATGCAAAATAAAGCAATTAAGGACCGGAAATACTTCCAAACAAAGTTCTACAGAGACATGACGATGTTGTTCCTTTAGTCTGGACCTGAGCCCAGGGCCTGTGACTAGACCTGTCGTATGCCCACACCTTCAAAGCCAGAGCCTGGGCTGCTCTCCTGTTCTCCTATCACGGGGTGAGAGCTTTCCTGGAGCCGCCGAAAGAGCCCAAACACTTTCTTCTGTAATCTGTCATGACTGTCAGGATGCCAAGAGACATGCCAGACCTAGACCCTGGGCCAAAATAGCTATGTAGACATGCCCAGAAAGGAGAGCTGGCACAAGGTATTGTATAAAGTGAGATATGTGAAGCCGCAGGCAAATAGTTTGGTAATCACATGGGTAGGTTGGGCTTGGCAGAGGGCAGAGCACGTCTGCTCATCGAGAAAGGAAGAGGCAAAACTTTATCAGGTTGGAGTCCTCCTTGGTGAGAGCTCAGGAGAGCTCTGCGGGGTTAAATAAAAATAATTGCTCCAGAAGGTAGAGGTGAAGGACTCTGTGATGTCCCAGTCAGGCCACAAACACCTTTTCAGAAGAGGTTTTTCCAGAACAAAAAGTTCACATTCCCGATAATGAGTCCCGTTTCATGACAAGGTTTGGGAGTGACTGGAGGAAGGAGCGTGCACCTTGCTCAACGTTTGTGCAAGGGGATCTTCCATGTGTTTCATCAGCTCAGTGTGGACCTGGAAAGTTAAACCTCAAAGGATGGGAGAGGGCAATCAAGTCCCCACAGCTGGGGTTAACTATGGCAGAGTGAGTCAGCCAGGCGACCACGGACACGCTGCACAGAAGCATTGCACCTAATTAGCTCGGGCAAGATGAGGGGTGTATTCCTGAAGAGGTTGTTACCATTCCTCACGGCTATCCAGTCCCCTGCTGAACATTTTTGATCAAAGTCTTTCCAAGCCGATCTATTTTCAGCCCAACCCACTCAATACCTTGATTGCTACACAGCTCTTTTAGCTGCTCTTAGGTAAACACGCTGTCGCTCCTTGGCATTTTGCCTCGCTAAAACCAAAAATACAAGTGGCACAGAAAAGAAGAGAAGCTGTTCTCCTTCGCCAGGAAAAAAATGATGCTATTTCTGAAACAAACTGTTTTTAATACACCTCACCAGCCGTGCACGTATACGTGTATGTATAAATATACTTGAACGAGAGGTCCAGCTGCTGGCATCGTGTACGCCCAGAAGGAGACAGAAACAGAGAGAGAATTATGAACGTATGAATCCGGACACACCTTCAGTCTGTGTCTGAATGCAGAGGCTTTGTGATGCTGAGATATCAGGGTCTGACTCCCACTAAAACCGGTTCTAATGCACTGGTCCAAGCTCAAACCAGTGGGGTATGATCTGTTCTGGAGAGCTGCTTCTGCTGTGGCTTCCTTAGGGAGGGTGACCACCATGATGCTCATGCTGGGTTGTGCTTTGCACCCCATGGTGGAGCAGGGGATACAGAACTGATACACTGGGGACCCCTCTGAGCTAAAGAACCATAACTTCACCGCTGATGGCTGTGCATGCTGGGTCAGAGTTGTCCATTCCTGGCTTGCATCCTTGGTCCTCCATGGGTTGAGGTTGCCCCACGCGAAACGAAGCACTGCACAGGAAGCATTTCACAGGTCCTCCCTCAGTCAGCATCTCTGGGGCTAAACCAGAGCAGGCTTGAGCAGATGGAAATCAGAGCTGAGTCCACAGCAGACCTTGTTTTTGTGGAATGACAGTGACACTGGCCAGAGCTTGAAGTCACGTTTTCAGTTTTCCCCTTAGTAAGTAAACACATAGAAGTCAACAACAGATGGAGCATCACATGGAGTTACACAGGTCAGCACAGACTTCAGAGAACCCGTGCGTCTGAAGAAGAAATAATTTGGAGGGGGGAGCAGCTGGGGGATTATTCTGAGAGATTGAGAAAGACAGCGAAAAATACTGGTGTGAGCTGCGTCCTCTGTGAAATGCAGCTGAAAATTTTGGTTTTGTGGCAGAAGACAAAGATGGACAGATAACAAAGCAAGCCAACAGCTCCTGAGTAGGAAAGGGTTTTTTGGTCTTTTTTTTTTTTTCTTTGGCTGGAGACAGAGAATCCAAGAAAAAAGCTGTTAAACTGATAACGAAATGGGCAGGAGTAAAGCAGGCAAATGCAAAACAAAACCAGATTTTCTGTGACAAGAGCAGGTTGAAGCGATGAGACAGAGAAGAAGGAGAGCTTTTTCAGTAGTTTATGTAGTACTGCAGGGAGTCCGGGGTGACAAACGAGGGATTCAGGCGAGTGCAGTGCTGCAGTAATGGGCTGTTACTTGTGGAGGAAGACAGGAGGGAGGAAAGGGAGCAGAGGATACCCATTAATAAAAAACCCACATTCCATTTAAGATTTATCGATAGCTCAGAGCCAGAGAGTCTTTCATGCCTTTGCATCTTTGAGCTAACATTACCCAAGAGTAGGTAGTGGCAGGGATCCGTTATGAGCTATTGAATTCAAGTGGAGAAGAGCTCCAGCCTTTAACATGCAGAAATGAAAAGACTTCAGTTAATAGAGATTTCAGCCCGAGAAACCTGTGCTGCAATAGCAGAATAGCATTAGTGAGCCTCAAAACACAGCTGGTCATTTCTGAACGCGCAATATCGTGCATAGAAAATGAAATCTCTCAGTTGAGGACCTCAGTATTGTGGCTGTGGATGAATTCAAGGCTGGATGAAAAGTTAATGGTTGTCTTGGGACTGGTGTTTACTAGCTAGTGACATTCAAAGAAAGGACAGTCCCATCTGGTCATGGGGAGAGCGGTGACGATGCAAAAAGAGAAAGTGATCACTGTGGACTAGCTACAGACCCCCCAAAGGAGGCTCAGAAAGGACTGGTTTTGTCTTGGAGATGGAGGAGATTGAGTCAACACGAGAGGGATGCAGAGTTAAGGTTGCTTCCACGCAGGGTGTTAATGAAACAGGTACCGTGAGGTTCCCGTTAAAAACAACACTGGAGAGTTGGGAATGGTGAGTCACCAAAATAATGAGGATTGCCTCCGAGGGGAGAGGGGAGAGGGCACGGAGCTGCCTAATCTAGCGGAGAAAAATGTGACAATAGCAGAGAGCTGGAAAGCTGAAGTCCGGGGGAATTTGCATTAGAAAAGAGGCAGGATTTTTTAACAGGGATGGTGACAGATGATTAGGACACACTTTAAAGGGCAGCATTTTATGTTCCCCCGCACCAAACCTTGTGTGCAGCTTGGCAGGTCACGGAGGGAAAGAGGCACCTCGGTCACACCATAACTCATCTGGTCCATTTTGGATTCCTGCTGGAAGATGGGACAAGCGTGTCCTTGCCCCCATCAGCCACCCCGTCAGGATTTCAACAGATTTAGTTAGATGGATCGTGTACCTGATACTTTCAAACCAATGCTGCTCCCGTGGCAGAGTGAGCTTTAAGCCAGAAGAAGAGGTCCCCAGAGGGGTAACTGGTATCTTTAGTAGCCTGTGAATGGTCAGAGGTTGGGATTTTCCTGGCTCCAGCCCGTGCATCCCCTGCTCATGCTGTGTGAGACATGCTGGAGGTAATGCCAGGCGATGTACCTATCGACAGCTCTTCCTGCAGAGCAAATATTTGTCTTATCGTGGTTTTAACGTGCCCGTCTCGGCGATAGCTAAATGTCAACTGCAAAATAAAGCAGCGCTGCCTGGGAAAGACCCTGCTCTCTGCCCCGCGTTGCTTGTGCAGCTTTAGGTTTATCAGTGTGTCAGGAGCAAAGTCCAACAGTGAAGCAACGTGAAGAAACCCCTTTTTTTTCCAAAGGTGGCGTTGGAGGGGAATTTGGGTGATTTTGGCCCACTGAGGCTGCTGTTGCAATATCGGGTGTGATCTCTGAGCCCAGCCCCCAGATTTGCATTGCTTCTCTCTCTCCTTCCCAGTGGCTCTGTCATTTCTGACACCGATTTGCTCTCTGGTGTTTGAAGCCAACTTTCTTGTCCGGTGACGGAGTGTCCCCCTGTCCGGAAGGGGCTGCCGCGGGGAGTCGTGGCTCCGCGGTGACATTTGGAGTGACCGGGAGGTCGCTCAGCCGGAAGAAAACAAAGGCAGTGACCGTCCTGCAGTGCACAGCGGGGACAGAGCTGCCCCTGCCGAGGGGAAAGCACAAGCAGTACACTTCAGATCTGCGTTTTGCTTCATACCACATTCCTTCTACTTTCTATCAAGTATTTTTTTAAAATCACTGTCTCTTCTCTTCTCTTCTCTTCTCTTCTCTTCTCTTCTCTTCTCTTCTCTTCTCTTCTCTTCTCTTCCTCTTCTTTTCTCCTCTCCTTTCCAGTCCTCTCCTCTTTCTCTCTCCAGGTGAAAAATAAGGACTATGAGGACTCTCCCTCCCTGGACCAGGCTGTGTGCTGTGGCCGGAGGAGCTGGGGCAGCAGCAGGGAGGGCTGACCTTGCAGCACAGGGGGAAGCTGCCAGCTCCAGTTTGATGGCAGCCAGCGTTTGTGTTCCAGCAAGGAGGGGGAGAGGCAGTTCTGGGAAAGGGCTGGAGGAGGTGGGCGGTGAAGGAAAAAAAAAAAAAAAGGCAAAGAGCTCGAGAGGGATGCAGCAGGGCTGAGATCTCTTCTGCACCTGCCTCTCTCTCCACTGAGTGTAAAGCCCCCTTTGCTCAAGCAATTGTAATTCTCCGGGGAGAAGAGAGAGGGCGCGGGGGGGGGGGGGGAAAAAAAAAAAAAAAAAAAAGGCAAAGAGCTCGAGAGGGATGCAGCAGGGCTGAGATCTCTTGTGCACCTGCCTCTCTCTCCACTGAGTGTAAAGTCCCCTTTGCTCAAGCAATTGTAACTCTCTGGGGAGAGGAAGGAAGGAGAATCTGTAATGGTGATCTGGGACATCCCCAAAATGAAGCCAAATTCTGCTGAAAAAGTCTGTAAAAACCCAGAACTGTAAGGGGCACCAAGATCCTGCGGTAACATCCTTGGAGCTGAATTAGAAGTCTGGAGAAAGATATTCACAGTGGACTGAATTCATTCTGATCTTCACTTGCCACATCTTCATCATCCTTAATGCAATACATACAAAGACTCAGGTGAGCACAGCAGGTGATCCTATTGTGCTCATAGGATCAGAGAGTAAATCAGGTTGGAAGGGTCCTCAGGAGGTCACCTAGCCAAATGTTCTGCCCAGAGCAGGAAAACACCAGGCACTCTTGTTAGGGAGATTTCTTCCTCTCAGCTGGCAAGAACTGCTGTGTGGATGTTCATTTTATTAATAATTTGTATGTGCTGTTGCAGGCTGCACCTTAGAGCTGTACAGACTGACTCTGGCCATGACACCTTGCAAGCTGCTGTACATGTTCTCCACGCTTGGGTGACCTCAAGACAGGACCCGTTCTTTGCTTATGAACAGAGGAATCACCACTGCTCAAGCTGAGCTTCTTTTAGCCACAGTTAAAGGAGACTCAAAGGCCAAGAATAAGGAGGAAACAAAGCTGTTTACTGAGTGACTATGGCTTGAAGTCATGCGTTAAGAGTATGAGCACGAGATCCACATCTGAGGTGTCTCAGGCCATTAGTGATTTGCCGTGTCCCCTGCCAGCCTGCTCAGTTTGGTGGCTTTCCCAGCCTCGCTGCCTCTGCCCCTGCACCCTTCCATGCTGCCTTGAACATCCCTTTCAGGGCTGAGGATTATTCACTCTCAGTGGATTCCTAAATCAAACTTCACATCTTTCTCCTCCTGCCCAGGGCCACCTTTTCCTCAACTTCTGCTTTGGTTTAAAAATGCTTTAAAAATATTTCCATATATATATATACTATGTGTTTGCAACATCCTTTGGGTCATAATATTGTTTGTTGTTGCAACCTCTGTCCGCGTTACCTTCCTCTTCCTTTTCCTCCTCTTGGACTTTCTCCCTGAGCTC
The DNA here is from genome assembly GCF_001431845.1 of Calidris pugnax. Taxonomy (NCBI): domain Eukaryota; kingdom Metazoa; phylum Chordata; class Aves; order Charadriiformes; family Scolopacidae; genus Calidris; species Calidris pugnax. The sequence goes on from NW_015090864.1 coordinate 3,649,663, forward strand.
CCATTTACCTTGAAAAGGGCTCTTCTTTACAACTATTCAAAATAAGGAGAGCGAAAAAAAGCTGTAGTGGGTTTTACTGTTGGTTTTTCCTCCAAAACATTTGGAAAGGTTTGTGGTGGTTGTTGCCTTTAAAAATTTTATGGCAAATTTCAGTACTGAAGCTTTCCATCCTGGTAATGGGGTTTTTGCCAGAAAAAGAGGGGGAAGGGAAGCCTGAAGGAGCAGTGAAATTTTTGTTTTCCAGCTTTATTGCATAAACGCAGACAGCTCTTACCAACATTTTCACTTGCAGAAAGACAATTTGTCAGTGATGTGCGGGGTCTGCTTCTACTTGAGATGAAGAATAAAAGCAAAGTCTTTGCTACAGCAGTGTGCTTGTTGCTTCCACCACAGGCTGTGCCAGCCCAGAGGACAAGGAGCTGTGTGGAGGCCTCCTCCTCAGCAGTGGAGCAAAGTGTTGCTGTAGCACCAACAGCACTTTGAATTCAGGTCTGTACTCCACATCTTCCTTTGCTACATCTAATGAAGGCTGCAGGCTGCCAGGCAGGGAGGAGGCACAGTAAAAAACAAAGAGGAAAACCAGAGTTCAGGGCTTCCAGCTCCAAACTCTGCAACCCAGGACCTCAATCATTCTTCCTGGGCTCATGTGAAGATGTTCTTCCCCATGCCTGGTCCATCCCTGTGCTGTACATCAAAAAATTCCATTGCTTCCAGCAGATGCTGAAGTGCCCAGGACAGGTTTGCTGCAGCTGACACTAAAACCCTTCCAGGAGCAGACGGATGGTTGTAGGCATTGCCTTGAGGGACACAAAGTTCACCCTGGCTCCAGCTTTTGAAATCCTAACTGTGCTCTCACTGGGAGGTTACTTAGGCTGTGGTTTCACAAACATCTTGATGGAATCACAGAAAACAGGGTGCCTAAAGTGATACCAGATGTCCAAGAGCTGAACCCTGCCTCTGGCTGACGGTGGTGGAGCCCTGGAGTCACCACAGGGAGGATCATGGATCTCCATCAGCACAGGTTTCTAAGGATAAGGAGAAGAAATGTCCATCAGCAGTGACACAGGCTGAGTCAATCCTGCACAAAGACAGAGTCTGAGTCCTGAGGAGTCCAAAGGACAGTACATGAGCTCAGGGTCTGCCTGCCCATGGTGGCCACTGGAGACCTGAGCAGGATTCAGGGTCCCATACATAGGCATTGAGGTCTTTTGGAGGTGACATCAGGGATCCTGCTGTGACTCTAACCAGTACCCCTCTGTCCTTGGGGTACAATTTTCTCAGCCAGACAGGGTGACTGTGCCAATCAGCACTTGACTATCGGGGGCTGTGGAGGAGCTTCCTGACCTGTGGCTCTTGCAGAGATAATCTCGACAACATCCACCATCTGCAACCCAGTTACTCCTGTCAGAGGGAGATGGGAGACAGGAGGCGTCATGGGAAGACCCCAGGAGGAAAGCCCACCCAAGAACCACAGGCAAGGGCACCATAATAAAAAGGGTGGCTGTTGGAGAAGCAGCACCCTTGCTTATGTCAGCACAGCTGTGTATAACCTCCAAGAGCATTGTACAAGCCACACATGGCCTGACCCAAAGCCCTTTGGAGCAAATAAGGAGGAGCGTTGCTTCCAGGAACAACCTGGATGGGGTGCAACCAGGGAGAAGGGCAAGAAAAGTTCTGCAACCATCTGCCAAACATCTGTCTGGGAGAAAACAAATGCCAAGCAGTGCTTGTTCCCTCTTCTGCTTCCATCTCCTCCTTCAGGGAGATCTGCCCCAAAAGGGAATATCTGATAGATTTGGATTCTATGAATGGATTTGAATTTGGATTTGAATTTGGATTTGGATTTGGATTTGAATTTGGATTTGAATATCTGATAGATATTCCTTCTGAATGGAGACTGGACCGAGCAGCGAGGAGGCCAGCCCTCTGCGTGATGCCCGAGTTGGGGACGCAGCACATGGCTGGGTTCAATTAAAATGTTTCACAGCAGTGAGACCGACGGGGAGCAGAGGCAGGAGAAGCAGGCTGACCTATTCGCAGACAAATTAGCCTTATAAATAAAATGAATGTGTGGAGGACAAACAGTGAGCCTGTCAACCGAGCAAGCCACGCTGGAGCGCCGGGAAATATTTTATTGGGAAATAAAGTCTTAAATGCCATTCTCCATGCATGGATGGGGGCTGTGTGGCTTTTCATCAGCGAGCCCTTGCCTGCCTGCCCGCCCTCCCAGCTGCCTGCTCCTGCATATTGATTCATGGCTGAACAGGAACCTTCAATTCCCTTTGGTAGCTTTGGAGAGTGTGATTGACACCCCGCAGGACAGGGAATGACTTCAGCTCCTCCAGTGCCCAGAAACACAGAGAGCAGGACTGAGGGCCGTAGGGATATCACTGAGGAGTCCTGTCCTCACCAAGCCAGGCTGCAAAAGC